>NW_026126992.1:0-157524 GCF_943737965.1 Phodopus roborovskii
CTCTTTAGGGAAAGTGCATAACATGAACTTCAGTGTTGCTATTGTCATAGATGCTGTAAAAGTAAAGTCTGAAGAAAGTTCTCCACATAAACCAGAGTAGGCTTCTCTGAGCACTAAAGCTTGTCTGAAAACTCCTTCCTTCTGGGACTGCAAGCACCCAAAGAGAAACAAACACATCAAAGAGCTGGAGTTTTGCTCTACCGCCCAATCCTCTACAGAGCTCTGAGTAACCAGTTAGGGCATGTGGAGGAATTTTGAAATTGTTTTATTAAATACAGTCATTGCTGAGGACTAAGTTATTGTATAAATATCTAAAGCAAGTAAAAATTTAAAAATCATTTCCAGTTATTTGCCTACTCTTTACTATATGCTAAGCTCTTATTATTACCATGTCACTGTACCTGCATGGTGAGAACTCAACATGATGGTTTACCACTAAATGTCTTCTATCCCCAACCCCAACTAGTGATATATTGGAAGCTCAAAATAGCACAGAGTTGGGGGAGGTATTCCCCTAACAGATGAGAGATTTTTCTTTTAAAAGGTAATATACATCTGTCAGTCTACCATTAAATCTTCACACAGTACATCACTCTCTCCGAGTAGAGGTCCCCGACCACCCACTTTGTAAGCTAGTAGTCCATCACTCAATGAATCATCTCAGATAAAAGTTACCAAGTGCATATTTGGGTGGTGTGGTGATGCTGACTGCTGTTTGCATTTACTTGGACTGGGTAGTTTTTTATATTATACACACACACACACACACACACACACACACACACACACCACCAGAGACACAAAGGCAGAGATTTTCAGTTACTGGGCCTCACATATTAGGATTGCTTCCCAAGAAGGCTAGACCAGATGCTGGCCTGGTCCCTGAGGTAAGGACTAAAAGAGGGCATAATACCATTGTACCAACTTAAATCCCATGGTAACTGTCCTGGGTATCTTTCTAAGTGTCCAGTTCCTAAATGTCACTATGTGGCTAAGAATCCTATGGAGAACTTATTTGTGATACACAAAACATAAGTACATAGCTGGAGGCAGCAACAGCTGTTTTATACAAACTATTCACCATCGTGCCCATTAGGTAGACCCTCTACCAGGATGGCTGGGGCTGGAGATGGCTCATTGGGTAAAGGTCAGGGACAGTGGCACATGACTATTTCTCCCAATACTGAGGAGGGAAAATATGGAGACAGGAGGATCCCTGCAGTGCATTAACCAGCCAGCCTAGCAGAATCCTTGAGATCCAGGTTCAGTGAGGGCAGTTTGTAGAGCAGTAACTCATTCACTGCTGAAATAGCTTTGCGAAGGGTTGACTCCTCAGAATATGCTTCATAAACTTGGACTTCATAAGGAAGAGTTGGGCTTTTTGTTATTGTTTGGGATTTTTTTGTTTTGTTTTGTTTTGTTTGCCTTTTTGTTTTTTGTTTTTTGAGACAGGATCTCTCTGTAATCCTATGTTAAACCAGGCTGGTCTCAGACTCACTGAATTCTTCTGTCTCTCCAAGTGCCCGAATTAAAGGCATCTACTACTCTCCTGGTAGGAAAGATTGTATAAAGTAAGACATGAGGGGAAAAAGGTCATGAAGACAACTATTTTAAAAAAGATTGATAGATTTGTGTGTTTTTATTATTTATTTTATTTTTGTGTATATGTCTGTGTGTATATACAAGCACATGCAATACAGGTGCCCTCAAAAAAAAAAAAAAAAAAAAAAGAAGCCATCAGATCTCTACCTGGAGCTACAGGTGGTAGTGAGCTCATCATATATGGATGCTGGAAACTAAACTCTATTCCTTCTGCTTACTTGTTTACTTTTTTGAGATAGGGTCTCCAATAACAGGCTAGCCTTGAACTTGCTATGTAGCTGTGTAGCTGAGATGACCTTGAACCTCTGAATCTTCCTATTTCTACCTCCCAAGTTCTGGGAATATGGGTATATACCACCATACATGACAGTTTATGGAGGCTAGGAATAAATCCCAAAGTCGAGATACTACATGTTAAACCCAAGCACTCTAAACACTGAGCTACACACATCTACAGCACAAATTGAACTTTCTTGAAGTTAAGAATTCTCTCCAACAGAGATACACTTAAAATGGGCCAGAAGGCAACACAGTAAGAAATGAAATAGTTGGTATATAAAGCAGACATAGGGCCATTAGCCAAGTAGGGAAACAAATGCAAATCAGTAGAAAAAGACAGCCCAGTATAAACCTATCAAAGGCTCAGGCAGACATTTTCAGAAACCCCGTTACTCTTTTGATGGCCCAGTAAGCAAGTGAACAGGGTTTGCAGACTTGTCAGTTGTCAGGGAAATCAACAGGCAAGGAAACATCAATGCACAGTCATAAGTCTACACAAAAGTCTAAAACTGGAGCAGGCAGTGCAAAGTAAAATAAAGCAGGTCACTTGCTTGGCTCCTACAAATTGTCTCCTGACTTCAACTCATTCTGTAGCTCCTGCCCCCAATAAATGCTTTTTAAAAACACACACACACAAGCAAAAAGCACACATACACAAACACACACACAGAGAGAGAAGAGAGAGAGAGAGAGAGAGAGGAACATGCTACAATGTACACACTAGTTCTGTTCTGTAGCTTTAAGCTGGAATGCCTAAATATCCATCAGCAATAGACTGGAACTAAGCATGGGGGAAACAGACAGGGGTGGGGTGGGGAAACGTATAATCTAGGCATAAATAGCCTGAGTGCCTTCTGCTCTTTGTACCTGCTTTCTTTACTGTTTGAAGGTGAAAAGTTCTAGGATAGAGTGGTTTAAGCTTGTGGGGGTGGAGTAGCAGAGATTTCTTTTGTTTTCTATTGCAAATGAAACAGTCAGAGGTATTAAATGACTTGCCCCAAGTCAGAGAACTTAACCAGTGGTGGGTGGAACACAGACCCAAAGCCATAGTCCTAACCCACATGACCTGTCGAGCCTACATGACCCAAAATGGATGACATTCCCCTATATATGGAGTTCGGGTGGGGGGATGGGAGGGGAGGGTGATTAGGGTGCATGTGAGAGGGCAGAGAGGGGAAAAAGGGAGGGAGGGAGAGAGGGAGGGGACTGGAATTGACACATGTAAATAATCAATTAAATAAAAAAATGCTTTGACTCCAAATTTAAGGTCAAGGACAAGTTACTGAGCAAAAGGATTTCTATTTTGTTTCCACAAAAAATGAAAAGCTGTGGATTCACTTGAACTAATGTGGTTTGATCAAGCCAGACTGCCTAAAACAGAGTACCAGGTGATCCTACATTCAAAACAGCTGGACAATGCAGACTTACAGACTACAGCCAGGATTTATGCAACTTCTTAGAATCCCCTAAGACAGCACCCCTTACCAGCAGGAAGTAGTTTGGAAAGAACGATGTCCAAATTCCCAATATTGTCTATACATGTTTGTTTTTCATTTAAATGAACTTGTTTATAAAAATAAATAAATAGATAGATAAAAATTTAAATATATTATTATGCTCTATAAAACAGAAATATTATGTAAAGAGTGAATACGGTAACTTCCTTCCACTTTTGTCATATATATCTCTCCTCCAACTAGAAGATGCTTCCATTGCATTGCTAAACTCCCCAACATATTCCTCTGTCTTAGGTCCCCTGGCTCCCAATCACTCTGAACTGACACAAAAGAGATTTGGCTTACCATGTAACTCACTACAAAGGGCCTCAATTCTTCCTGAAGATGGATATTATTGTTCATTTGCTACAGCAGTTAGCAATGAAACACAAACAAGAAACTCAATGAGGCCACCTGGAGTTCATTGTTGGAGGGGAAAGAAGGGTGGTGAAAAATTGTTAACACAGAGCAAAGAGGGGAGAGGAAAGAGGTATCATGAGTGGCCATGTTGAGGCATGCATGTCCTGCCCATAGTTTAGGGGCAAGGTCAGCACAATGCAAAGATTGCAACATATATGCTTTTGATAAGCTGTCTCAAAAGGCTTCCTCCTCTTCAGTAATAACCCTATCAGAATTTCACTGTATAAAAAATGGTTGGTAAAGGTCTGGAGCCAATCGGAATAAAGCAAAACTCAACACAACAAAACTAACTAGGATGTTAAAACTCACATAAATTCAAATTTTACAGAAGATCTCTAAATAATCAAAATCAGGAAGAACCTGTACTATGCCAGTAAGAATGACTAAATATTATTCTTTCTATTTATCATTATGTTTGCTCATGATGTGCATTTGAGGAATGCAGATGCTATAAGATATATCTTCTGTGGATATGTTCTGGTGATTGAGCTCATGTCTTCAGGCATATATCCTTGGAGGTGCAGATGCCTATACCTACTAAGTTTCCCATACAAGCCCCTAAATATCTGTATGCCTGCTGCCTCAAATAAGGCAGCAACACCCGTGCCTCTTGTTCTCACTGCAGAAAGATCAGTGCCATTTAATTTACCTGATATGATTATTCAAACCTCAGGGATTTGTAATAACTATTCCTCATGTATCCCAAATGGTTTTATATTTCCCAAAGGTGAAAATTTAATCCAGCCTCAGGAGGCAGGAGGCATGTAAATGTTTGAGTTCAGAATCAGACTGGTCCTAGAATAAATGCCAGGGACAGGCACTGCTATACAGAGAAACGTAGTTTCAAAAGCAACATATCTTTCATGGGGCTATAATTCAAACAGTGGTATGTGTTTAGTCATTGTATCCTTGTCTTTTTTTCCACAGGAATTCCTTGAAAACACAGAATAGCTATGTGACATTGAGGTACTTGTTTGTGAGAATTAAGAAAAATCCAATAAAGTTTAAGCTGTGCTTATGTACACTGTTTTTTTATGTAAGTTGCATGAAAAATTAAAATTGTTTCAGAGGTTAATTTGTATAAATTAATGTATTTACCATTCACTTTTTCTAGAAGCGTTGACAATGTTCTTTAATAGTAAATTCTTCCCAAAAGTAGCCTGAAATATAAGACCAGAATATATATCATATATTAATTGGAAATAGTACAGAATGTAATTAATATATTAAAAAATTCTAAGAACTATGCCTTATTCAACTAATTTTGTCTTTACTCAGTGAAATTAGACAATAGTATCAATAGCAAGGATACCTGTCCCCTTATTTTCAAGCAAGAAGGAAAATGCAATCTTATCTTTAACGGTGACCAAGTGGGCAGCATCACATACTTGTAGACCATTTTCTGGGCGTATTAACCAAAGCCCACTCTTCCTGAGTTAATTGTGTGCACATCATCATAGGTCACTGCATCTAAAAATATCCCATACATGTGTGGAAGAGTAAGTGTGATACTCACATTAGAAATGTCTTCTTCTTTTCCAATATAGTTATAAAATCCTGGTACTTCTCCCCACTTACATCATGACATGGTCTTCATGCTGTATTCGCCTAGTCATTTTGGTGGGAAATGAATGGGAGTTAAACATGCACCATTTCTTGGCTCTTCAAATTGCTTATAGCCCTAAAAGAAATCACAATGAAGAGTCATAAAGGGAGGAGAAAAGCTTGCAGAACAACACCACTGAGAGCTCATCTGAGAAACTATATCATAGGCCCAGCCTATCACAGCAATACCCCAGACCCTGGTAGTAACTTCTGTCTTTGTGAGGTTTGTATTGTTGTGAAGAGACAACACAGGCCCTGACAACTTTTAAAACAAAACAAGAACAAACAATAAAATCATTTCATTGAGGAGTCTCCAGTTAAAATATCAGAGGTTCAATTAATCATCATTATGGCAGCATACAGGCAGCTAAGGTTCTGCGAAGTTATAGTCCCAAAAGCTTAAGCAGTGGCAACAGGAAGTTGACTAATAACACTGTGCAACACCCTGAAAGATAAGAAACTCTCAATTGTGCAACCCATGGGAGTCATGCTTCATCTAACAGTGAAAAGCCAACTCTAAGAAAAAAAAAAAAAAGGTACACTTCCTCCACTGTCACTCTTATGAATCTAGACTGTGGACTGAGAGCTGTAAAAACTACATGGCACCAAAATGGACTCCCTGAATGTGGGTGACATTTATGTGACTGATATACTGAGGGGCCCCTGTCAGTGAAATCAGGATCCATCCAGGTCATGAACTGGCTTTTTCGAGACCACTACCTGTGGTGGGATAATTTAATTTCTTGATCCATGATGGAGTGCCTTACTGCTTTCTCAGCTTGGTTTGTCAGAGTTAATGAGCCTTCTTGAAAATAGGGTCTTTTCCCGCTGAGGAGTAGATGGGGACCGAAAAGAAAAGATGTGCTAGATTAGGCCTTGCCTAGTATCTAACAACCAACCCTCCTTCATCCACCCCAGTTTTGAGATCACAGTGTCTAATGTCATGCATAGGCTTCTCAAATTTTAGGAAGTTTACAGATAGAAAGCCTAACTATACAGAAAAATTTTAAAATTAACTCTTTAAAGAAACAACAAAATTGTTTTGAACATCACAAAATTTAAGCCTAAACATATAACATTTCTTTTTTATAAAAGCCCCCTTACATTTAAGGTAGCTATGTATGAGAGTGTAAAACTTATAATTGTAGCACTTGGAGAGTATATGCAGAGTGACTGCTAATACCTCAAGCTAGCCTTAATACAAAGCAAGACCCTGCCTCAAAACAAATAAATATAGATAAAAAAACTTAAATGTAACCATCATGCTTAAAATTATTAGAAAATTACAAACCAGTGGGATGGTTTGCCATGTATCAACATTCATAAACTTGAGACAGGGGTCACAAGTTAAAGGCCAGAAAGGACTGCATTGCTAAGACCTATCTTGAAAAAAGAACAAATAAGATGAAAATAAACAAAACATATATTTACTTCACCACAGTTAAAAAAGAAGAAAATCATATCTTACCATTCTGGCTGCTTCTGTTGCTGTGCTAAAACATGACCAAACACAAAACTGAGGCCGAAAGAACTATAGCTTACACTCCAGGTCACTGTCCCTAATGAGAATTACAGCAGTGACTCAAGCAGGACAGTGGGAAGAAACTGTGGAGGAATGCAGTTGTCAGCTCATCTCTGGTTCTCTCACTTGCTCACAGTACCTTCTTTATGCAGCACAGTTCAACCTGGTTCACCCCTATGTTGATCAACATAATCACACAGATGTAACCAAAGCACAATGGATGAAAACTCAGCCATTAAATTGACAACTAATGTGAATTACAGCATATTGTAAATTTTCAGATGTCCAAAAGACCCCAATACTAATTTGCAGCCTACAATGACATACTTCTGTGGTAATTGTCTATAACATTCTGCCTTTAAGTAACTGTAATATTTTTAAATATGTATTTACCACTCTGGAGCTCTAGCGAGGAAACCTGTTATGCTCCTTCATGCTGATAGTTTTTCCTACACATTTCAGGACACAGGACAACCTCATGTCATACTTGAGCAAGTGGGCCAGTGGACAGAGGTATTTAAACTAACAAAATATTTATGCCATACAGTCCTTCCTGTAAGCTGTTTATAAAGGTTAATCCTCTATTATCAAAGGAGAATTCTGTACCTCTTTGTCCTTTACAGGTGTAAGTCTAACCGACTAAGTTAAAACCAGTTACAGTCAGGCTGCAGGGCTCTGAGTAAAGCATCCCTCCACAGACTCTCACCTTTTATCCACTTTTCCAGACACATTAATTAATTACAGGGATAAACCATCACTCAGTCACCTATGTGTTTAAGGCAAGTAACTAAACACAAATTTTGTATACTAAGGTATGCTGAACAGTAAGACAGCCCTCAAATGCTTAGAGATCTAGAGAATAAGGCATTTAAAATGTTTAATTAAAAGCTCTCATAACAGAAAGACAGGCCAGCTGCTGGCAACACACATTTCCTCCAAGACACTGATGAAGCTCCACCCACAAAAGTTGCAACACTAGCTACTGAGCAATACTGCCTTTCATCTCAACTGCTGCCAAGGGTTCTAAGGACCATGGACAAGCTGGCAGCTGACTTTCTCCACGTTGCTTGGGCCAATGGTAGGTAAGTCTTCCAAGCTTCCTAATCCACATGTCTCATGCCATCAGCAGAAGGCAGACATCCTTAAAACCTCTGACTTCAACAACCGTGGAGGACCTAGGGAGTAGCTGTCTATGCCACCAATAAAACTCACTAAATTTTTTGATCTTCCCTCTTTCTCTGGAAGGGATGGGCAGAAGGAAAACACTGTCCTTGTTGCTTCTTTTAACTCAAGAGGTTGAGAGGAAAAGATGCTTATGGGGCTGGGCAATAACTGCTCGCTCACCTTGCCTTGGTGGAAGGCCGAATAACACTGCTGTTTCTCACCTTAGAAACAGCACTGGTGCAGGTCTCCAGTGAGACCACATTTTCTGTGAAAGGGTAGCCTAGCTCAGTCCCATTTGGGTAAGTGGAGGCCCCCAGTTCTTTGCTTTGGTTTAAAAGAACCCAAACTGGAGGAAGGGCTGTGTCACACAAACAAGTTCTCAGGTACGACTCTCACCAAGTCCAGTACATAAAGCAAGATCAGCATTAAGAGGAGAAACTAGCAAGTGTCCTGAACAATCTCAGCTCTAGAAGGTGAACCCAAGTCTGGTCGTCCAAAATTATCTTTCATTATATAAACTTTAGGGTCAGACTGGACTTCAATAGTCCATCTCTTGGAAACAAGTAAAACAAATATCAGAGGCAGCAAGGAAGGTTTCCCAGGGACACAGGCAATCACTTCACCAGAAAGAAAAGAACAGGTGATGTGGCCCTTTGTTGTTGAAGCAAAGCTTTGCTCCCCAATGCCCTCACCACTAGCAGGATGCCAGGAATTGTCAGCATTCCACCTTTCTGCCTTCAATTCAAAGGACATTCCACAGCCTCATACAGGCTCCCCTCAAGACCTGTACCAGCTCTTCATCATCCATTTGAATATCTCATCCTGCAGGTATCTCACCTGCCCCTATGTCTATTGGAGATGCTGCTAGTGTCTTTTCCTCGGTGGGAACCTAAAATACAATTTTATCCTTATTCTGAGATTTAATGGATGAAATTTTTATATTTCTATGCAACAGACTCATTAGATTTTGCAGGTTTATCATTATCTCCATACACACAGAGAGGATCCTGCAGGACACTCTAGAATAGCAGTTCTCAACATCTTTGTATGGACCATTTTGGGTGTTCAAATGACACTCTCAATGGGGTTGCCTATGACCATTAAAAAACACTGACATTTGTGTAGCATTCACAACTTGAATATTTACGATTGTGAAGTAGTAACAAATTATGTTATGGTTTGGGATCGGCATGCCAGGAAGAAGGGAAGCATTATGAAGTTTGACAAACTCTGTTGTAGAATTACATTGGAAGAGCCTCAAGGAGGGCTCTGTGGATGAATTCATTCTGCCCAGCAGAGATTCCAAGGGTTGCTTCAAGTGAGGAAAAGAATTCTCAAGGCAGGGTGGGCATTATTTCCCTGGTTTGAGTGGGAGCATTTACACCTTCTAACATTTTAAAAAACACATTTATTTTATTATGTGCATTGATATATTGTCTCTGATTTGACTTATGAAATAAAGAAAGGTAGAAAAAAGAAAGACTGACTTTGGAATCCAGGAATCCGAATTTCTTCACATACTAAACCAAGTTCAAACAAGCACCTCAACTTGTTTGTTCTGTTGTGAGCATACACTACTAGACTAGTTCAGCTGTCCAGCAATTCAGGAAGTTTCATCTGAACCCCAGGCCAAGCTCCCTTTGATCTTCTTCATTTATTTTTGATTTTTACCTTTATGAAGGCCAGGTTAATTATTTATCTCTAGTTATTTTTGATTGTGTAGGGAGGTTGGAGGATCTGGATTTCCAGGGAGTGAGCAGACAAAAACACAAAGGGGTTAAGTAATTAAAAATTAAATGGCTAGATAGAAAGACTTGAAAGGCAAAATTACTGGGCAGTGCACATGAAACAGCACTGAAGAAGCTGTGTGAGTTTGAGTTCAATGGAGCCTCAGGTCAGTAAACCTGCATAGAGAAGCCTCATCATGAAAGAGCAAAAGAAATTAAGGAGAAGAAGAAGTAATAGAAGAAGATGATGAGAAAGATAAAGAACAAAAAGAAGTCAAAGTGGGAGAAGAAGGAGGAAAGGAAGAAGTTGATGTGGTAGAAGAAAGAAAGCAAGGAAGAAACGAGAAAGAAGAAAACCCAGTATGGAGCAGGAAATGTCCCCACATGCCTGGAATGTAACCACTCTGGTGGCAAGAGGACCTATGAGTTCATGGCCAGCATGGTCTACAGACTGAGTGCTGGGACAGTCAGAGCTACACAGTAAAATCATAGCTTGAAAAATTGAAATCTATCTTTTTGCACTAAATCTAACTCTAAATCTGAACATTTTCATGCTCAAACTGAGTAGGCCCGTTGGCAGGGAGGTAGATGAGATGCACACACACACACACACACACACACACACACACACACACAAACACTCACACACACACTAAATGATATATCAAAAACAAATAAATGACAATAGTTCAGTGAAAATCTAGAGAGTGACAAGGGGACTAACAGGATTTCAATGATTTTAAAATTCACAATGTATCCATGATTACAAGTACAAGAGAATTAGGGCCAAGCTTTGTTAAGCCCCTGCAGCAAGAAAGGTCCCTTTGCTCTTTGACAGAGCTGGACTTTCATGCATAGCTTGCCCTGCCTCTGCTGTATAGTGAGAGCAACAACATTAGTAGAGGGGTAAACTAATTTGAAGTAGCTCAATGCTTTCATATCTGTTCTCAAAAAGAAGACCTGCTCCATGTACTAGAGTACAGATAAAGGGACACGACCTGTCTTAAAAAACAAGTGAAAATATCAAGTAAACAAAATAAAATTTAATTTTCCTCAAAAACCTGAAAAGAACTGAATTCCTATCAGCAATGCAGGCTTTCCCTCGTCAACAAATGTTTAACTGGAAAGTGTGGCACATGCATACCTGAGTATGCCAGTGGAGATTGGTGCATAGTGTTTCTGAGGCAGAGGCAGAGAGTCTGGTTGATTTCCAACTTCATTTCTGCCTGGCCTACAAAATGAGATTCAAGACAGCTCTAAAGGTACAAAGACAAAAAAACCAGTTTCAAAAAGTAATGAAAGGAAGAAGGAAGGAAGGGAGAGACAGTGGAGGAAATGTAAATATGGAGACAAATAATACAAAAACAAACAAAAAACAAAACCAAAAACAAACAAACATCAAGACAAAAAAGGTCACACAGTCCCTAAAGCAGAACACCAACTGATTCCTGAGTATTTTTCTGCTGCTATTGTTCTCAGGTCTCATATATTCAAAAAAAAAAGTAACAAAATTCCAACTTTTAGTGACAGATGATCAATCAAGCCTCTGTTCTCAAAAATCTGAAAGTGGAGATTTGTCAGCTCACCAGGACATCAGTCTGAGTTCTAGAAAAGAAATGGCAATAAAGAGAAATGGAAAGAAAAAAAAAAAAAAAAAAAAAAAAAAAAAAAAAAGGACAGATAGTCTCTCCACTACTAAGCCATCTCCCAGGCCTTTTCTTGTTTTTTTTGTTTTTATTTTTTTTTTCTTTATTTTAAGTTTCATATATTTTACTTCTGCTGGAATTGAAGCCTCGTCCTTAAATTTTCACTCTATCTTTCTCTACTTTCCTCTATTAATATCACTATGAGTACAACAGAATGATTGGCTAGGTTATTTGAAAGTTGGCTTGATTCTGTGTAATGCTTTGGTTATGTAGCACCAATTGTAAAGGCTATAACCCCAGTGAAAACAGCTTGCCCTTTCTTGACATACTCTGCTTATAAGTTGAAATCCTCGTAAAAGTTCTTTTTGCACTGGCAGGTGGTACTCAGATTTCACTGATTTTAATCATGTGCATGGCTAAACCACATGCATAATCTAAAAACTGATAATTCCAAGATCCATGGAGAAAATAATTACAGCTGATGCTTTAACACAGCAGTGTGTGAAAGAGAGAGAACAAGAAGCCTAATGCTAACACCATGTGGATTTGGCTGAGGGGATGGAGTTGTGGGAAGAAGGGAAACTGTGGTCAGAACACTTTGTATGAAATCAAACCTGAAGGATGTACAGAAAGAAGTGATAAAGCATTCCCACCATACTCCCTCTCCCCCAAAACCAAAATAAAATAAAAACTGTGGGGTTGTGTCACACATCATAAATCCCAGCCCTTGGGAGGCAGAGCCAAACTGATTTCTGTGTGGTTGAAGCCATTCTGGTATCAAGAGTGAGTTCCAGGACAGTCTGCAAAGATGCATAGAATCCATTTGGCCAAACAATCAAAATAAACAATAAAATGAAATAAAATAAAAAGAAAAGACAAGGGAGCAGAAATCTCTGACTGTAAGTGATTCGTTTCTTTATATCCAACCGCACTCAGCTAGCAATGGCACTGTGATGACCCAGGTGAGGATATATAGGGTATTGATTTTATGCAAAGTGGGCTCCAGCTGTATGCTTATGAAAAGCCATCATCAATACTTGGTTGACTTTCCAGTGAATACAGCAACTCTCAGTCCTCCCTGAATGGTCCAGGTTCAGCAAAGAGGAATATAATCCCACACTTCCAAAGAAAACCATGTCCTAGTTAGACTATCCATTGATTTACCCTCATGAGAGGAGAAGAGAGGCATTAATTTGTAAAAGGAAGGCAGCAGGAGCCACAAGTATGATGAGGATGTTGATGAATAACAACTCTGGTTCCCTAAAAACAAGTACAATATATACTTAAATGGTTCATTCACATTCCTCAGAGATAATACCTTGCCCACTGAGATGATGTTACTTGGATATCTATCATTCAAGAATGTTTGTCTTCCTGACAGAGAACATTCTTTCTGGAAGATCAACTCTCACAGATGTCTTCTGGCACGTGTTGGAAGGAGGTAAAGGAGCCATGAGAGTAAGAGGGAACACGGGAGTATAATGCTAAAAATCACAAGGCCAGCACAGTTGTTTGAGAAATTCTAGCAGTGATGGGCCACTTGCAAACTACCCTGCCTACTTTGGTTTTCATTTCTACAACTTTGCGTTAGTTAACTCAACGAGATACCGAGATGGAGCGCAATCATATTTTGTACTTTTCAAGGTCCTTTTTGTTCTTTGTAGTTTCCTAGTGAGAACGAAAAACCAATTTTCACGTGAAAAATTGTGAGGAGGCACTCATATTGAGAAAGCACATCTTACGTGTAAAGGAAAACACCACCCAGGTTTAGATTCCTATTGTGTGTGAGGGGAAAGAAAAAGAAAATAGGAGAGAAGAAATGGGAGTTTACAGAAAAAGGAAAAGGGACAAAAGGAGAACACACTATGGTCTGTTGGTGACATTGGCCTTCAATCCCATCAGCAGTAGGGAGGCAAACAAAAATTGATCTGTTTGGATTGCAAGCCTGCTTTATTACAGAGAGTGTTCTAGGACAGTTTCCAAAGGAAAGAGGTAATGTTGTCTCAAAAATAATCATAGTAAAGATAATGATGATAATAGTAATAATGATTTAAAAGTTAAATGGTCCTATATTGATTTTATGCATGAGTATTCTGTCTGCAGGTATGCCCCTTTACCTAAAGAGGGCACTACATGCTACCAAGAATTTATAGTCTATGATCCTGGGCCCTATTCTTTAATATTTGTGTGTGTGTGTGTGTGTGTTGTGTGTGTGTGCGTGTGTGCGTGTGTGGGTGTGTGTGTGTGTGAGTGTGTGTGTAAATTGGTAGAAGACTATGCACTTGTATGATACAGCAGAAGACAATGGAATGGGGTGTGTATGCACAATGCTTCCAAACCCTGTGTGCCTGGGGGACCGGCAATATAAGCTCCATGCCAACCGGTTCTCTGATTTTACTTATGAAATAAATAAAGGTGGACAAAGAAAGATTCACTTTGGAATCAGAATCTGTGTTTCTTCACATACTAACCCAAGTTCAAACAAGCACCACAACTTGTTTGTTCTGTGTAAGCATACACTACTAGACTAGTTCAGCTGTCCAGCAATTCAGGAAGTTTCATCTGAACCCCAGGCCAAGCTCCCTTTGATCTGCTTCATTTATTTTTGATTTTACCTGTATGAAGGCCAGGTTAATTATTTATCTCTAGTTATTTTTGATTGTTTAGGGAGGTCTGAGGATCTGGATTTACATGAGTGCACAGACAAAGACAAAGTGGTACGTAATTAAAAAATTAAATGTCTAGATAGAAAGAATTGAAAGGCAAAATTACTGGTCAGTGGCCATGAAACAGCACTGAAGAAGCTGTGTGAGTTTGAGTTCAACGCAGACTCAGGTCAGTAAACCTGCATAGAGAAGCCTCATCATGAAAGAGCAAAAGAAACTAAGGATAAGAGGAAGTAAAAGAAGAAGGTGATGAGAAAGACAAAACAAAAAGAAGTCACAGTGGGAGAAGAAGGAGGAAAGGAAGAAGTTGATGTGGTAGAAGAAAGAAAGCAAGGAAGAAAGGAAGAAAGAAGAAAACGCAGTATGGAGCAGGAAATGTCCCCACATGTCTAGAATGTAACCACTCTATTGGCAGGAGGACCTATGAGTTCATGGCCAGCCTGGTCTACAGACTGAGTGCTGGGACAGTCAGAGCTACACAGTAAAATCATAGCTTGAAAAATTGAAAGCTGTCTTTTTGCACTAAATCTAACTATAAATCTGAACATTTTCATGCTCAAACTGAGTAGGCACGTTGGCAAGGAGGCAGATGAGATGCACACACACACACACACACACACACACACACACACACACACACTAAATGATAAATCAAAAACAAACAAATGACAAGAGTTCAGTGAAAATCTAGAGAGTGACAAGGGGACTATCAGGATTTCAATGATTTTAAAATTCACAATGTATCCATGATTACAAGTACAAGAGAATTAGGGCCAAGCTTTGTTAAGCCCTGAAGCAAGAAAGGTCCCCTTTGCTCTTTGACAGAGCTGGACTTTTATGCATGGCTTGCCCTGTCTCTGCTGTATAGTGAGAGCAACAACATTAGTAGAGGTAAACTAATTTGAAGTAGCTCAATGCTTTCATATCTGTTCTCAGAAAAAAGACCTGCTCCATGTAGTGGAGGACAGATGAAGGGACAGAACATGTCTTAAAAAAACAAAAAATAACACACTTCCAAAGCTAACCATATCTAAGTTAGACTATCCATTTGATTTATCCTCAGGAAAGCAGAGGCATTAATTTGTAAAATGAAGGCAGCAGGAGCCACATGTATGATGATGATGTTGATGAGCAACATCAACTCTGTTCCCCAAAAACAAGTACAATATATACTAAAATGGTTCTTTCCCATTCCCCAGAGATAATATCTTACCAACTGAGATGATGTTACTTGGATATCTATCATTCAAGAATGTTTGCCTTCCTAACAGACATCACACTCCCTAGAAGATAAAGACCTACAGATATCTTGTGGCACGTGTTGGAAGGAGGTATAGGAGCCATGGATCTTAAGGGTGGACAAGGGATTTTAATGCTAATATTCACAAGGCCAGCATAGTTATTTGACAAATTCCAGCAATGATGGAACACATTCGTCTTTTCTACCTACTTTGGTTTTCATTTCCAGGTCTTTCGGTTAGTTAACTCAACAAGATACTAAGATGCACCCAATCATGATATACTTTTCAATACCCCTTTTTGTTTTTTTTGTTTTGTTTTGTTTTTTTGTTGTTGTTTCCTAGTGAGAACTTAAACCATTTTTCACATTAAGAATTGTGAGGAGGTTCTCATATTGAGAAAGCACAGTCTTACATGAAAATGAATTTACCACCCAGGTTTAGATTCCTATTGAGAGTGAGGAGAAAGAAAAAGAAAATAAGAGAGAAGAAATGTGAGTTTATATTCCAGGAAAAGGGAAAAATGTAAGTATAGACTAGGCAATGGTGATATTGTCCTTCAATCCCATCAGCACTAGGGAGGCAAACAAAACTTGATCTGTTTGTATTCCAAGCCTGTTTTATTACAGAGAGTGTTTTAGGACAATCTCCAAAGGAAAAAGGAAATGTTTGTCTCAAAAATAATCAGAGTAATGATAATAATATTAATGGGCCAGCAAAAAAGCAGGCAGGATAATGGGGAAAAATATTCTACATCCAACTGAGGCAAACCAATTTTTGCAGATGCTAGCTACAAAGAACAGCACTACCCCAGCAATGCCCCTGTCTCCATCTTCCCTACTCAGGCAAGCTGATCCTTCTTTGCCTATATCTGCCAATGGTAACAGCTTGTTTAACACCTGACCCTGTGCTGCTGAAAATTCACATGAGCTTCCCAGGTCGGTTATCTTAGTGCTGGAGGCTCAGGACCAGATAAACTGGAAGTCTCCCTTTAGCTTCAAGGATTGATAGTAACTTCACTGGGAATGCAAGCCTGGGCCTCAGGAATGTTTAAGATTTCAGCAGCCCTGCTGGACTTTGGTGATACATCCCTTTAATCCTAGCACTAGGAGACAGAGGCAGGCAGATCTCTGCGAGTTCAAGGCAAGCCTGGTATACTTCACAAGTGCTGGGACAGGCTCCAAAGCTACACAGAGAACCCCTATCTCGAAAAGCAAAAAAAAAAAAAAAAAAAAAGGTTTCCAGCAACCTTGACCCACAGCCCTCATTTAAGTACTCTTGGCACTTTATTTGGATATAGACCTACCCAACAGCCCAGTACACCAGGGACATGGGGTGCCTACGGAACCGGATGGGGGTGGGGGGTGGAGGTGAATACAGGGTCATTTGTTCCAGCACCCCAGCTGTAACTATGTGAGTTCTGGGCAAATGGGTGCTAATACCCAACAAAGATTTCCTACTCAGAAGCTTGCCCTGCTAGATCACTCACAGGCTCCATTGGAATTTCAGGCAATCCCCACTTCAAATTCAAAAGCAGGCTCTGTTGTCTTCCTTCGAAGATGGAAAACTTCAGGAGTAGCTCAGGTTTTGCCTGTGGGCTAGAACAGTTCAGGAAAGAAGAAAAAAGCTGAGCAAAATCTTCCCTACCCAAGCCTACCACCAGGTGCTTATACTCAGCAATCCTAGCTCAAAGCCCAGCATGGGGCAATGAAGCAATCTACAGAGAGGAGGGGGGGAGGGAGGGCCACCCTACCACTCTTCCTCCTCCAAAGATTCTTGGTTCCTTGCAGTCTAAGTCTCTTGCTTTTGGAGTTGTGACTTACCCCTCTACCCTAATTATCACATGGATAGCCAAATGAGATCAATCACTTTGCACAGACAGACAGAAGCCCTTCTTTCCTTATTCTTGGTGGAGGTGGAAGCTGTCTGGGCTTCTCACCAAGATTACCCTGGTTGGAGATGGTTCCTTCACTTGAGGAGAGAGTGCTGCCACAGTCTGGACATGTCCACGTCCTCCTCCACAATTTTGAATCTCGTATATGACACTATGTAGAGGTCTTCTCGAATTACATATGGGAGACTCCAAGAAATGTAACAGGTGTAGGTAAAGTGAAAGCAATAGCTTTATCCCTTTGGAATGGGGGTGGGCCTAAGGCTGTGAGCCTTTACCTCCCTTTTCCCTCATTGGTACTGTTTAGATGCCCCCATCACATGCAAGCACACTCCCGCACCACCACCACCTTCCTACTATTTCTCCCTCACAACACCTCTCTAGGAACAGGAAATAGTCATTTCAGAGCCTGCTTTGCAGAGGGGAATCCTGCTCTTTAAACACTGGGGTTTTACTTTCAGGTTGATGTTGAAGGAGGCTGAGGCCTGTGAGTATTAGTCTTAGAGACACCTGGGAGCAGGAGCCATAGCCATGTTCCCCACAGCTGTTTGGAATTGTGCTCTAACACACAAAGGTCATAAGATAGTCTAATTTTAACTCAAAGTACCAAGTAGCAACTACAGCAGGTCTGGTATGGCTCACAGCAACTTGTCTTTGTGACAGCCTGCTTGCTCTAACCAACGTGGGAGTGTGGGCACCTCTGCCTAGCAACCTTTCCATCACTTACTCAAACTTCAAGGATGTAATCCAAGCAAAAGAGCTTTGCAATCTTTTTGTCATGAAAACAACAATACAACAACATAATATATTGAACCTCATTAGGTACCATATTTTATACACACACACACAAAAAAAAGGAAGGAAAGGAAGTAAAACACAGCTTCAACAACCCTGTGGTTAAGAACTCAGAGGAGGAACAGAAAGCTTTTTTGACTTCAAGTTAGGAAAGGCAAACTTTTTTTTTTTTAAGACAGCACAAAAGCACTGTCCGTGAAAGCAAAAGCAAAACCCAATCTTCCTTCTTCGCTGGGTTGTGGGCCAGCTCTTTAGGGGGTGACATCCACTAGTCCTATAATTCATACAGATTCCAGGAAGGTGAAGGTTTGAGATGTGAAGCACTCAGCTACTCAGACACTGCTGTCCATGCAAACTGCACTCACCTCTGCAGTACATCTGGAACAGGTGGTGGATGGGCCACACATTGCTCAGGCCCATGGCATAGGATATGCAGGTAAGCAAGAACTGCTGGGGTTGTCCCACTTTGGTTGCCCCTTCTCCACAACCTTAGGCTGGGCATACTTGGTTGGGCCAAGTCTTCCTGTGTGCTGGTCAGGGCATTCAGGGCTGCCCTTGGGCTGCAGCTCCTCATCTTCTGGCAGGGAGACCACATGCGCCAAGGGTGATTCCATCTTCTGAGACAACACTCAGGGTAGAATGGGCCCACTCCTGTGCTCTCTTCTGGATTCCAGTCCCTTGGGTTTCCTGTTGTTCAGCTTTCTGCACTGTCAGGCCCTGGTGTGAGTCTTCCCTGGTGGGTCGGTGCCTCCCTCGGCTTTAACCTCAGTGGTGGCCAGTTCACAGCCTCCCACTGACCTTTGGCCACATTCTTTTTTCTGTGTCATGACTCTCAAACTCCAGGATTTCTGGGCTCCTCATACTATTAAGGATTACTGAAAAATAGCTCATGAAGATACGATTGCGTCTGCTGGAGGCTGATGGTGAACTGGAAACTGCAGAAAGTCTCTGATCTATGTGCTTTTCAATTTCTATAGCATAAACGCTTCCATGATGGCACATCCTGAGCTACCAATAAGTGCAAAGGGACACTATTATTTTGGGTTCCCTCCCACCTTGCACTTACAGTCACATAGGTAGCCTCAGGAGAACAACTGACAAGGAATCATAAATCATGAGTTTTGAGCATTGTGTCTGATTTAAAATTTACACTTCACTCAGACCTTGGTCATAACTGTATTTAAAAATTATCTCAACAAAGGGGATGAATCTCAGTTCTCTGGGGTGTCCAGATTCCCAGTGCAGGTGACTCAGTCAGGCTTAGCCCCACCTGAGAGTTCTCAGGATGCAATTCTGGCTAATGGATGACTGCCGGTGGGTAGGAACTTCACTGTGCCTATCAGAAACACAATACAGAACATGATAAAGCCGATTCGCCAGAACTCCTGAGGGAAGGAGAGAAAGCAGGAATAGCTCTACGCAGGGTTCTATAGTCTTACCCTGCAAACTAAGGTTATACAATTTTTGAATCATTTGCTCATCCTGGTGAGTCCACTGTTAATGAATCATAAGAGTTTCTAGTTTCCCTGTATGAGAGAGTCCAAACTCCTTAGCACTGTTGGCAAGACCTTGAGAGTTTTTGTTTGTTTGTTTGTTTTGGGTTGTGTTGCAATTCTTGTCCTTTAAAAAAAGAAAGATTTTATTTTATTTCATATTCTACATATACATATGCATATGTACATACATACATACAAAATGTATATACATAATACATAGTTGGGACTGGGGTTGTGGATGGCTGTGAACCACCATCTGGGTGCTGGAGACTGGACCCATGGTCTCTACAAGAACAGCCAGAGCTTTTAGCTGTTGAGCCATTGCTGCAGCCTCCCCTTTTGAGATGGGGTTTAGCTAGGTTGATTGTTTAGGTCGGGTCTTTAGTCTCCCTGCTTCAGCCTCTCAAGTTGGTAGGTTACAGGTGCATCCCACCCTCCTGATTCATGTTGACGTCTAATTACCACTACATTATTTGAGATTTGATTTGAGGGAATTTCAGTGTGCTGATAAGAATGTAAATTCTACAGCTGTTATATGAGTAAGCTTTTAAACATTATAATTGATCTTTTATCATTCTACAGTGATCTTTCTTTCTCTTTTTACAGTAACAAAACAAAGCAAAGGTACGTCCCCATGGAGAAACTGGCATTTGACTGTATGTGGAGGAGCTCCTTGGCTGACCAGTTCAGCTTAGTGTCTTCTGACTCTACAATGTGTGAAAGGGAAATGAAATCTGTAGAAGCTATAATTTGAGACCCAACATTTTGTGGGCAAGCAATCTGAAGAGGGTATTCTGTGGAGATGTTGGGAACCCCAGTGATCACATGGCCTCTGGGATGATCATTTGACAGCTCTGAGTGTGATGGATAGGAAGGTAGGTGTAACAAATGCATTTTTAATTTAGGGGGCTCTTCGATCTAAAGTGGGTTTAGCGGGATGTAACCACAATGTGGATGGAAGAGTATCCTAACACAATCCAAGAATGTAGTCCTGTGAGAATTCTGAGTGCTGGGGCTGGAGATAAGGCTCGGTGGTTAAGAGTACTGGCTGCTCTTCCAGAGGACATGGGTTCAATTCCCAGCACCCACAAGGCAGCTCACAACCGTCTGTAATTCCAGCTCCAGGGGAATTGACACCCATGACAAAACAACAACGCACATAAAATTAAAAAAGAAAAAATGGAAAGGGGAAGAAACATTCTAAAGAAAGAAAAACAATTCTGAGTACCTGTGAGAAAACTTCCAAGAAAATAAAAGTCTCGTGACCTCAGTTTCTCCAAAACACCGAATTGTTCTTGGAGGATTATTCTTCTACACCCCTCCCAGGTGTATCATATAGGAGTGAGTTTTCTTCAGATTATTCATTCCAACTGGCTATTAGTACTTATTTATACACCTCTATAGAAATTCATGGGGTTTTTTTTCCATGTGCAGCCTGTTATTGTGATTATATTCAGTTTGAACTCATGAGAGCTTTACTCACATGATCTTTCTTAACGCTCAAAGTGGATATTGCCTGATGTTCTTAATAAAGTTGGCTGTTGTGTGAGACTTTATTCCCCCTTTTTAGGCTCCATTCTCCCAGGTTCCACTACCTTTAGATCGGTAAACTGAGGCACATCTGTATTTCATGATAGCATTACTTCACCTGTCTGATTTCCATAAGCACAACTGTTCTGTTGAGGTGACTCCCACTCATACCTAGAGATGTTCAACAGTGCATTTATATTTTTACAAGTTGTTCTGGATGTAAGTATGTCTAAACACACTGCATACTTTCCCCTCTCCTTCAATAGGCTCTGCCCAGGCTCTCAGATTTGATTGCACATTGTATTCACCCAAGAGCACCAGACTCACTCCCAAGATTTTCTGACAAAGGCTCCTTGAATCCAGTAGCATGGACACTGCAAATTTTCAATGCTCTGATGTGTCTAGAATGGCAGAGGTGATGGGCGCACTGAAAAAGAATAGAATAATGATAACATGACAATGTTCCTCTTTTCACCTTTGAGGGTACATGATTTTTGAGACCCTGTCAGTGACTGACCCTAGGAAGGCATGACAAGTGCAGAAAGGCAGTCACTATGCCTAGGTTGAGAGTAGGGGACAGACACTTAAGTGTTCAGGAATAGACTCTGATGTATTATCACAGGGTGTACCCACTGTTCGAGCCTAAAATCCATCTGATGAGAAAACCAGGAGTAAACACTTAGGTAAATAAATGCTGCTTCTCATATATTTAAGGACAGTGATCATTTTAAAATGAAAATAAGAAGGCAGCTATGATAGTGAACAATTTGTCCTGTGAGTTATTGTCCTCTGTTAAAGTCTCAACTGTTGGAAAGACATCATCACTATCTACCTTTTTGATATGTATATTATTTTAACTTATGTGTATGTGTTTTGTGTACATGTTCATGCTGGTGAAAACAAGGATAGAAAAGGATACAACAAGGATGTTTTATGATCTGGAACTTGGATTTTCAGACACTGTAGGCTTTCCAACGTGGATTCTGGGAACCTTATTTTGTTTCTCTGCAAATGTAGCAAGTGTTTAGCCAGAGAATTTTCTCTTTACTACCACCACCTGCCACATCAAAGACCTTTCCAGTGCCTACTTTTGTCATTGGGAAAAAGAGAGAAATAAAAGATCTCTCTGGTCGATGTTCCAAGTGATGTCTAAGTGTCTTCAGAGGTGTCTGCACAGATGGATCCAAAGAAGTCCTTCAATTCCATGAGCTCGGCTTGTTAGTACAGGGAGGGAACTCTCAGTCTGGATAACCTTGATCCACTTTATTATGATAAAAAAGAAAAGAAAACAGACAAATTGACATAATGGATGAATAACAGCCATTAATATGGAGTGTTTTCAGTTATACACTGCTCTGTGTGACTTATGTACATTTTAGAAAGCATTACTATACAGAGGTGAATGAAGGTGGCTGTGAGTGATGTTTGTAGAAAAGTTACAGTTCCTTGTACCCTTGTGGATCATCTGACCCTGAAACCCCAGGGATGGGAATGTCTGTTCAGATTCCTTGTACAGTTTAGCGTTGCCACAGCCCACTGTGAGGAACCTTTGCATTCCCAACATAACTCTCCCTTCGTGGACACTAAATCCCGGTAGTATTTACAGTGTAGTACAGTGTAGTAATACAAAAATTACACACTCACTGTGGCTTCAATGAGAAGAATTGTAATGTGTTGCCCTAGGTGCTTCAAAAACCTCTGACACTGGATGAAAAGCAATTAGTATCTTGTTTTCTTTTGAGAAAAAAAAAAAAAACAAAACCAAAAATAACAACAAAAAACAAACAAACATAAACCGAAGTGCTTGTTTGGCTCCTCAGGGTTATGGTCAAGTTTCTAACGACAGCTTACCTTGAATTCTAGGACTTCCTAGAGTCTAGGTGACAATGATCTTCAGTACTGGCCTTAACCCCTGACGACAAGAAGGCTACAAGTTGTAGTCTTCAGATGGCAAATAATGGAGGGAGTCTTCTAAGGGATGTGGTCCCCTCCCCAAGGTAGTCTTCTTTTTCTAAGCTCCCTAATCCTCTTTACAGATTCAGGAGGTCCCAGACCAGCACTCCAGCCAAGGTGTCGCCACCAGCAGGCAGCAACTGTGAAACAGATAGTGGCTGACTTCCATCCCTGGGAGGTCCATTCTTAGACCACTGGGGATGAACCTCCCCTCTTGAGGCAATTCCAGATGAAAATCCCCAGGGCCAGCAGGGTGATGCACATGGTAGATGAAGCCACCAGCAAACCGATGACAGCTGGTGCATGTGGGGGTAATCCTTGGTCACCAGCTGCCCCTGGGAGAAGAGATTGAGCATCAGGGGAAGGTCCCTCCTATCAAGTCCAAGAGAACTGTTCACCCAAGCCTTCTATGAAGGGGAAGAGGCTAAAGAGTGAAGACTGTGGTGTCTACTACCCTGCAATTCAGAGAAACCACGAAGAAAGGAAATTCTGACCTTTGCGAGCATATGTGAGAGAATGTGTGTGAAGCCTATCCAGGAATGCCATTGAAACAATTTTTCTAGTACCTTATTCTAGAGCCCTAAATGTTATGTAACCTTCAGCACAGACTAATGGTTTCTGTGGTGGTAGAAATGTTCTGTATAAATATGTACAGTGTGGCACACCAGAGGATACTGGTACTTCTAGGGAAAGGCCCACTGCGATGCTTTGGGGCATCTCTTGCTCTCTCCATGCATCATGGTTAAAAACTCATAGCCCACTTCTGCTGTGCTAAATTGAGCATCTGTGAAATACTCACATGGAGCCTTCTCACAGCACAGCAATAGTCCCCTGTGTTCTGAGTGACTGTGTGGTCTCTGCCTTATTCCCCCAGCCCTGCAGGAACATCGGGTACCTGAGTGCCATCCCAGGCTTGGTACTGCAGTGTCCCTGAGAGGATATAGTCACTCAGGTAGAAGACATAGAGGCTGATGATGAGTATTGGACTCACAAACGCCCACATGGCCTTCCAGTACCAGTTGAGGGAGCGGCAAGTCATGGCCTGAAGGTCACTTTCAAATCTGTTGGGAGCACAGAGAGAGACAGATTTATTCATGCTCTGGAGGGAGGGACTCTAGTTTGCATACCTTCTGCCCTTGGGAAGATGCTGTTCTGGTTTGATGTTTGAATGTGACCCCAACCCATCTGATCCTCTCTGGGGGAGCTATTGAGGTAAAGGGAAAGGGCTGAGGCTGCCTGAGGATGACCAATGAAGAACTGGTCATGAGACATCATCTCCCCGGTGTTGGCCTTCAGAGGTCCCAGGTGTGGACCAGAGGTTAGTTCCCAGAGAAGGTGGGGGAGGGGGTGCCAGCCCTCTCAGTCCACAGGGCTACGGTGAGATTCCCTCTGCCCTCCCACTCTGTCCATCAGTGATGGTTCCGAGTATACTCTACTGCCTCCTAGAGATGGTCACTATGTGCTTGGAAGGGCCTGGCCTTGGCATGGGAGAGCAGGCAGAGTTAGAGCAGGAACAAAGCTGCTAGGCTTAAACTCAAGACCACCCTCTGCCTTCTCATCGTGGATATATTCTATCATAATGGCTGAAAGTCTGGGAATGCTAAAGATAGCCCCTGAGACTGTGAGAAGTGGACTTAAATGTGGTGTGGGGCCCTAGATAAGGATTGGTTTGGGAAGAAACTACAATTTACATAGATGCTCTCACATGCCAGGCTCTGGTCATGTACCAGAGCAGATTAAGCCTCCAAGGTAGTAGTCAGAGATCCCTTATATACGGGGGTACCAGGGCTTAGTGTTGTCAGATAACTGCACAACATGGCAGAGTCAATATTTGACTCTTTCCAGGTTTTCTTCTGACTTCCTAAGGCTTTCCATGGTGCCTCTGAATTCATAGTAGCCCTTCCCACTGCCATACCATACAATATCAGCCACTGGGAGGCTCCCTCAGGAGAGGATTAAGTGCTGGATTGGGAGCTACATGCATTTGTACTGTGGACCACAGAGACCCAATTTCAGAAAAAAAAAAAAAAAAAAAAAACCAAGTGCTATCAGGCTTCGAGGAGCGGGGAAGAGGACACTTCCCCCATGATAGCTAGGACATGTGATCAGATGTGACATTATCTATCCTGGACATAGAGCCATCAGAGGCACAGGAGGGTTCTCATGATCCTGGCTGGGTGGCAAGATGTTGAAATTAAAAATGGGTCTCTGTGGTGCACATTACATGTGCATACAGCACCTAGAACAACTTACCCAAGTGGAACCGAGTATTACCCTAGCAGGAGCACAGCTACACCCCTGCAGCCTTTCTGGAGTTGTCTTAGAAGCACATGGCCCCTAATTAGACCCTTCCACTGATTGTCTTGCCTTTCGCCACTCTCCCATGCCCCGCCTCCACTGCCTGGTGTCCTGATCTGAAATGGCCTCCTTGGGCAGGTAGCTGGAGATGACCTTGCTGTCCGTCAGAGGGGTGAGGATGGCCGCTGTGTTTCCAAGCATGCTCCCAAAACCCATCATCAGCAGCATGAAGATGTAGAGAACTGACCAGAGCTGGGACACTTCCATGTTTTTAATGGCCTCAGTGTAGACGATGAAGGCCAGGCCCGTGCCCTGAACAGCCTGCTGATGATTAAAAGACACCAGATATACATGTGAGTCAGAGGGGACAAGAATGAAACACCATAGTTCGGATGTGGAATGTCTACCCTCCCTGTCTTGCTGCACTCTTCGAGGTGTGTAACTGTAACACCAAAAATAAAAACCCAGAGACAGATATTGTGGTTCAAGCTTCAAGCTGAGGTCAGAGAAGCAAAGCAGCTGAGCCACTAGGTCTTACATCTACCTCAGTCCAAAAGGGGGTGATCCTGTCTCCACAAGGACTCCAGCAAACCTCAGACTGCTGCCTATCCTCGGGGTGGCTAGAGATTAAATCTCACAATGCTGCCTGAGACACTGGATTCCTGTCTTTCATATGCCTCTCTAGAGCAGGGATTAAAGGCATGAGCTCTGTTAAATCTTTCAGACTGATTCACTCTAGTGTATCCCTGGGAGGTCTCGAACTCACAGAAATCCACCCAAAGGCATGTGGATACTGCCTGGCTAGCTAGTATGGTTTCTGGGATTAAAGGTATGTATCACCATTGCCTGACCTCTATAGCTTGTGGCTGGCTTTGCTTTCTGAATCCTCAGGCAAGCTTTGATAAGTCATAAGTAATATATCACCACATATAACTTTCAGAGCTGGGCTCTCACTGGAGAAAGTAGATCATTGGGTAAGTGTCTTGAGATTGTATAGCCCGCTGTCATTTCCTGTCTGTTCTTTGCTTCCTTGTCCATCAATAGTTAAAATCTTAGGCTCATGAGTCTATTGTCATGAATTGTACAATCCTTCTCCACCATGTTAGATTGTGCCTTTCAATCCAGAAATAAAATAAGTGCCTCACTCATGACCATGTTAGGTATTTGGTTATAGCAACACAATTTTGTATTGACTGATACAAAAATGAAATAAGCTAAATGGTATAAGCAAAGGGGGAATAGTAGGCTTCAGGAGCAGATGAGGATAACATGACACTGAACATTTTAAGTGAATATTAGATATCACACAACAATTATTTCACTATTATTAGCAGGAGCCATCAATTCTAAACAATGTCAGTGTTAAAATACACCCTACTGGGGTACTCTGAACTCACTTTCCTGCCCATGACTACCACCGAAAGCACCACATTGTAGACAATTGGAATCAATGACTTAAAAAAATAGTGTTTTCAATGATTAACATAATTATTGGTTTAAAATGTCACTGTAATGTTAATATTGAATTAGACATGGTTGAAGAGAGAATTAGTGGGCAGGGAGTTATTTCTCAGTGTAATTCTGTTCAATAGAATGTAGTTTGACCTAAAGATGTCTTTGTACACTGTGAACCTTAAGCTAATCACATCAGCCAGCCTCTAAGAGCCAGGTAGCCAACTGCTTAAAACCAGGTTCAAAGAAAGCAAATATAAGTTTTACCCAATGAGCACTCTGTATACTTCTTTTCTATTTTCTTTTTAAAATTTTATTTTATATGAATTGGTGTTTTGCTCGCATGCATGTGGTGTTTGTGTGTGTGTGTGTGTGAGAGAGAGAGAGAGCGAGCGGAGAGAGAGAGAGAGAGAGAGAGAGAGAGAGAGAGAGAGAAAGAGAGAGATCCTTTAGAGCTTGAGTTACAGGGTGCTGAGAATTGAACCCATGTCTTCTGGAAAAGCGGATAGTTTCCTGAACCACTGAGCCATCTCTCCAGCCCCCTCATTTCCACTTTGTATATTTAATTTTCTTTTCTTTTGATATCCTGCACATGTGAGGGTAGAACATTCTGAATTTCATTTTGCCCAGTATGTTTTCTAACTACAGAATCAAGCCAATTAAAATCTATGAAAGTGATTCTGTCTTACTTTTCTGTTGTGACAAAATGCCATGACCAAGGCCACAGAAAATAAAGTGTTTAATTTGGGGTGCATGGTTACAGAGGGTTAGAGTCCATGGCCATCATGGTGAGGACATGGCAGCTGGCAGGCAGGCATGGTGTTGGCCCATGAGCGCTTATATCCCTTTCTGCAAACAGGAACCAGAGGGAGCTATTTGGGAATGGCCTGGGCTTCTGAAACCTCAGGCCCACTGCCAGCATCAGAACTCCTCCAATGAGGCCACACTTCTTAATCCTTCCCAAAGAACTGTACCAAATGGGGGGCAAGTATTCAAACATATGCACATATGGGGGCATTCTCATTCAAACCACCACACCCCACACCTTGTCTGCCATAGGCTTGTGGCCATATCATAATGCAAAATGACTTTCGTCCAACTCTAACAGTCCCCACAGTCTTTCATGGTGTGAACACTATTTTAAGTTTCTTCTGAGACCCAAGGCAACTTTTAATTATAACTCCTTGTAAAATCAAAAAGTAAATTATAAACTTCAATGTAAAACAGCATAGAATATACATTACCATTTCAAAAAGGGAGGAATGGTAATATAGTTAGAAAATACTGGAGCAAGGCATGACAGAAATCCAGCGGGGCAATCTTCAAATCCTGTATCTCTAATCTATTTCTAATAGGCAAATGGAAATTCAGGAGGGCAAACTCCAAATCCTATAGCTCTAATCTGCTGCCAATGGGCTTAGATGGCTCTTCCCTTCAAGTTCCGCTGGCTACAACATGTGTCTTTCTCTCTTGATTTGGTCCCAAGCTTCTTGGTAAGTCTATGATTTTGACATTTCCAAGATCTTGAGGTCTCCAATGCAATCCAGACTTCATTTTCATAAATTCACAAATAGCTTCTCTGGTTTCCTTGAAGGGATTCCCATGCCAAACACCTCGCTTCTGAGGATTTTCTTAACTGCGGAGGAAGATTCCACAACTCCTTTACTCCAGTATCATTCAGGGATCTAAAGCCAGAATGACCTGGCCAATGAAGCCAAGTTCAGCCATTTTGGTTGGAGCCTGTTCCCCTTCTTGAATTATATTTGCATAACATTTTCCCACATTGCAGCTTTATAGAAATACAAAAGGCATTTCCTTTATGCAAGTTTTCGGGTTAGCTGGGTGGGGTCTTCACCCAAAGACAACACTCCCTTTATTCCATTTCACACTAGGCCTCTCCTTATCTCTTTCAGTACAGACATCAAATTTCTTGGTGCTTTTTCCCCTCCTCAAACTATACATTTTGTGTTTCTTTTTGCCCTGCTTATTATTTTTTATGGTAGCTCTGCATGAATGTGATTACTAATAACCATGCAACAGAGTTAATATTAGGCTGTTTTGAAATATCCTCTGCCTATAAAATTAGTCCAACTATTTCAATTTGCCCTCAGGCAGAAAGCATCCTCATTTTTTCCCCAAGCACCACAAGAATGGTTTCTAACACTGTCACTAATTTTGTTGCCCTCTGAAGTTTCTTGAGCTAAGCATCCATAACCCTCAATGATCTTAGCACTGTTGTCTCCAAGCTCTTACTAGGATGTCCATTCAGCCCTGCTTATAGCAGTCAACAGCTTTCCTAATCCAATTTCCCCAGGTTTTCCATATTCCTTCCAAAAGCAGTATGGCTAGCTTCCTGTCACAGCAATGCCCCACCCCTTAGTACCAACATTTGTCTTCCTCTTATTAAAAAGAAAGTGTTTAATTTGGGGCTGCAGAAGGTTAGAATCCATGATCATCATGAGGAAAGCATAGCAGCAGGCAGCAGGCAGGCAGGCAGGCAGGCATGCAGGCAGCAGGTAGGCAGGCAGGCAGCAGTCAGGCAGGAAGGCAGGCAGAAAGACACACCTCTTCCAACAAGGCCACACCTCTTAATCCTTCCTAAACCGTTCTACCAGCTAGGGAACAAGTATTTAAACATGTGAGTTTATGGGGACATTCTCATTAAACTACCTCAGATTCCCTTTTAACAACATAGAAGATAACCCAAAGAAATGATGACATGGATAGTGTAATATGCAATCAAAAAGTTAGAAGACCTGTGGAATAGGAGGGAAAAGATTAACATAAATCTAAATGAAGATTTTCAAGGAGAAAAGAGCATTCATTGTCTGCTCTGCCAAATGACCTGGGTTCAATTCCCAGTACCCACAGTGGCTTACAGAGTGGCTAACTCTGATTCCAGAGATCTGACAGCATTTTCCGACTTCTATGGGCACTGGGAATGCACATGGTTCATGTAGACAAAATACACATAAAACAATGTTTAAAAAGACTGTTATACATTGACAGGCAGTGATAGAATACGCCTTTAATACCAGCAATCAGGAAGCAGAGGCAGGCAGATCTCTGTTTGAGGCCAGCCTGGTCTACAGAGGAAGTTCCAGGAGAGTCTAGGCTACACAGAAAAAGCCTGCCTCAAAAGAAGCAAGCAAGTAAACAAGCAGACAAATAAAAAATAAGAAATACAGAATGAAAGAAAGAAAACAAATGGGGCCAAAAACATATGTTTATATGGAAGCAAAATCTAACAAAATTTACAATCCTTAGAACTTGCCCTTTCCAGGCATGATGGCTCAAACCTTTAATCCCAGAACTCAGGAGGCAGAGACTGTCAGATCTATGTGAGTTCAAGGCTAGCCTGGTCTACAAAACAAGTTTTAGGACAGCCAGGGGTGTTACACAGAGAAACTCTGTCTTGAGCAGACATCCTTCTCCACCCCCAGATAAACAAACTTGCCTTATAGAACAATATTTTAAAAGAAGATTTATTTAGTTATATGTATATGTACATGTATATGTATATGTACATGTTTTTGTACCATGTCTGTGCAGGTGCCCACAAGGCCAGAAGGAAACATCAGATTCTCTGGAGTTGACTTTGAAGTACTTGATGTGAGTGTTGGGAACTAAACTCCGGTCTTCTGGAAGAACACCAAGCTTTTCTAACTGCTGAACCATCTCTTTAGCCCCACAGGAAGGTATTTTAAAGCTAGTTCCTCTCTCCCAAAGATAGCTGGAATGCAAGAAAGAGTATTTACAAATAAAATGTGTGTGTGTGTGTGTGTGTGTGTGTGTGTGTGTGTGTGTGTGTCCATCCCTGGAGCCAGAGACTGATCTCAGTGCCTTGTGCATCCTAAGTTTGCGGTATTTAGAAAGTTATAGGCTCAAAGGGCCTGAACTGCATGACGATAATGTTTAAAATGGAAGAGGGGAACCAGGTCTGGCACACACCTGGAAGGAGATATGAAAGTCCAAATTTCAAACAGTAGAGAATATATACTAGAAAGGAAAGGAAATAAGAGAGAGAGAGAGAGAGAGAGAGAGAGAGAGAGAGAGAATGGCAGGAGCAGGGGAAAGAAATAATTCTAAAACTATAAAATAAAATAAAATCAGTAATTATAACATCTTGGACATAAAGCCAATCTCAAAAAAAAAAAAAAAACAGGAAAAACTAAGTGTCAGAACCAAAAGAAGGGAACTGAATGGATGCCAAAGTTTAGAACAGGAGCCATAGATGCACAAGTGGGATCTAGATCTCGAATCCTGGGTGTCAGCGTCTGCGTGTCTGTGTTGTGCAGGAATGGAGGGTCAGGCTATAGATCCTATAGGCAGGGCTCAGAGCTTTACAATGGTGCTGGTTAGTTTTATGTCAACTTAACACAAACTAGAGTTATCTGAAAGGAGGGGACCACAACTGAGAAGATGCTTCCATAAGTTGCAGGGCATTTTCTTAATTAGTGATGGGGAGGGGAGCAGCCCATTGTGGCTGGTGCCATCCTTGGCCTGGTGGTACTGAGTTCTTAAAGAACGTAAGCTGATCATGCCATGAGCAAGCCAGTAAGCAGCAACCCTCTGTGGCCTCTACATCAGTTCTTATCTACAGGAATCTACCTTGAGTTCCTGATGGAGGTGTAAGCCAAATAAACCCTTTCCTCCCCAACTTGCTTTGGGTCATGGCCTTTCCTCATAGCAATTATTACTCTAACTAGAACAACAAGCAAAAGGAGGAAAGTGTTGTATCTCTCCGTGGACAATGGTAAACCCCAGAAAACAAAACAAAACAAAACAAACAAACAAACAAACAAAAAAAACCAACCAACTACTCCCTAACCTAACCAATAAGCAAAGGCCATGGAAACTTTATCCTGGCCTTGAAAGTATTCTCTAAAAGCAGTCTGAAAAAGCCTTTATAGTAAATCAAAGAACTAGTCAGAGTGTTCACCTAACACTTGGAATTTCACTGTGTTCAAAGTACAGGAAAACAATTGTGCCTGAGACTCCAATAAAATCAGTAATAATAGTGAAACCACAATAAAAAAGGGTTGAAATACAGACACTGAAAAGAAATGTGCTAAATCATATCCGCAGGTTATAGGATAGTTTATAGAGTAAACAGAAGCAATCTGTAGTTGTGAGAATTCATTAGGAAATGCATCAAGATTTCAAGGTACAAGACTAACATAAAAAAATGTTTGTTTCTTCTGCCACCAACATAAACAACCGTAGAAATAAGGAGAAAGACACTATTTACAATAGCAATGTAACAGAAGATATGCAAAGACATTCACAAAGGAAATTATCTGACAGAGTTAGGTGAATGAGAGAAAGCATGTTCCTAAATCAAAACCCAATCCCCTGGAACAAAGACGGAGGGAGAGATAACACTCTTCCATATCCCTACAGAGTTTAACTAAAAGGTGAGCCACAAGAGAAGGCCACAGTCAACAACAGAGAGTAAGAAAACATAAAAACCAAAAATACTTAATGTTAGATTTACAAGGCCATCCAGGGCTACATGAGAAGTGAATCAGTCTAAAAGAGAAACAGAGCTCACAGCTTTAAACCCCAGCACTAATATATAAGATAGGAGCAGGGGCATTAAGGATTTAGTCTTGGCAATTTGTCTCCAGCTTGCTATGGATAATATCTCTCCAGCCCTGGTACAGGACCGAGCTCTCTGGTAGCCTAGATGCTTTGCTTCTCTGATCTTCATTGCTTTATTAGTTCATAAACAATGTATCAACCACAATCATCGTACTTGAGCAGCTTTTTATGACTATTCTTTTTGCACTTTTATAGTAATTCCTCTATTCTTACACCTCAAACATGTATTTTCCCTCTAAATTATACCAGAAAGAAGGGGTAAAGAGGGAGGATAGAGAGAGGGTGAATAAGAATAAGGAGCAATGATACTTATGTATTAAAATGCCATAATTAAATTTGGTTTTTATGTATTTACTATTTTAAAATTGTCATTACTTAGTAAAACTGCTAACAAAACAATATTATTTATTTAAGTCTCCCCCTTACTCTGTGAATGTGTGTGTGAGTTCCTAAATATTTTCTTCATGATATTGACTATTTCTTTTATTGCACAGAAAGTTCTTTCTTTGATGTAATCCTACTGGTTTTTACTTTGTTGCAAGTTTTCGGGTCTTATCCCAAAACATAGGTACACAAAAATCTAAGTCTTCAAGTGTTTCGCCTTAGACTTTTCATACTTTGGACTTTTGTACAGCATGTGAGATGTGGATCTAGCATCAGCAATTGATTTGATGGCTTTCCAATGTATTCTCGTGGTGTCTTTGACAGAAATATGTGGTTTTCCAGGTACTCTACTATGTTCTACTTGTCTCCTTGTCTTTTCTCAAGCCAATACCAGACACATTGTAGACAGACTTAAAATCAGGTATTAATATGACTTCAGTTTCGTTCTTTTATTCAATAGTGTCATGTAGATTTTAAGATTTTTTTTCTGATTCTATGAATATTATTATTGGTAAGGATTGAACTGGATCTGTAAACTGTCTTGGGTAGTATGTACACTTTTAATAATAATAATAATAATAATAATAATAATAATACCAACTCTGTGATGGTTTGAATGAGAATGGCCCCCACAGGCTCATATATTTGAGCCCTTGGTTCACAGTGGGTAGAACTATTTTAGAAGGTTAGGAGAAGTGGCCTTGTTGAAGGGAGTGCGTATGCCACTGAGGGAGCCCAGGTTGAACCCAATCTCTCTCTTTCTTCTCCCATCTCCTACCTCCTCCTCCTTCTCCATTCACCCTTCCCCTCCCTCTGCCTCTTGCCTGTGGATTAGATATAAGCAGGCATTCTTCCTGCCTGCCTGCTGCCACACTTCCTGCCACAATCATAGACTCAAAGAAACTGTAAGCAAAGTCTCAATTAAATTCTTCTTTTTGATAAGCATAGTACAGAGTACATAGTACATAGTACAGAGTACAGAGTACATAGAACATAGTGTCTCTTCACAGGAACAGAAAATTAACTAGGACATCTTCTGCTCCATAGAGTATCTTTCCTTTCCTGGAGTCATCTTGACATCTTTCATTAATATTTTCACAGTTTTATTGCCAATACCTCTCATTCCCTTAATTCTTTTTATTCAGAGCTCAAACAACTGGAGAGCAAAGAGTCCACCTTAAAAAATGGGCAAAGAAATGGGCTACATAGACATTTATTTAAAAAGACATGAGGGGACTTTAGGGTTGGCTCAGTGGTTAAGAGCGCCTGCTGTTCCTGCAGAGGACCTGGGTTCAGTTTCCAGCACCCACCTGGCAACTCATAACCACTGTCATAGCCCTCTTCTTATCCCTGCGAGTGTCAGACATACATGTGGCATACACATACACATGCAAGCAAAATACTCATATGTGTCAAATAAAATAAATACATCTAAAAAGTTAAGACACAAATAGCCAGCAAATATATGAACAAAAATTCAGCATCATTAATCTTCAAGGGAATACAAATAAAAACCACAATTAGATATTATTGCAAAGGGATCTTAAAAGCCATGTGTCAAGGATATAGCAGCACTCTCATTTTTACTGTGATATTCCTTTAAAAAAATCTAGGATATAAAACCATCCATGGAAAGTGAACATATAGAAATCACATGGTATGTATCCACAAAGGAATACTACTTAGCCATAAAAAGAATGAAATCTTGTCACATGTAAAGGTATAGACAAGTTCAGGCATCATGGTAAATAAAACAAATCATAGACAAATAATGCATTTTTTGCACTCATTTGTAGAAAGTGGTAAATGAACCTCCAAGAAGATGGGAAAGGCAGCGAGGGAAGACAGAGGTTAGACAAGAGTCACCAAAATACAGGAATTAGAAGCAGAAATCATTGCTTCTTTGCCCAGCACTATAGGTAACTCTAATCTACAAGAATCCATGATACATAAAAATAACTAGAAGAGTAAAAAAATGTATATATAATTCATGTATGAGGAGAAGGAAATGTTAGTGGCATTGGTCTAGCTGCTATGTGTTTCATACTTGTATCAAAGCATCAGGCCCTTCATAAGCATGCACGGATATTATGTTAATAAATAAAATTTAAAAACAATGTATCATGGGCATAAAACTGTAAGGGATTTTGCCTAGATTCATAGACAAAAACAAAACGAAACAAAACTTTTCACAAGGTTGGTTTTGTTTTATCAATCTTCTTTTAGGTTGGATCCACCTCTGAGAAACCCAGCTAGTAACCCATATCTTGATATGCTTGAATTAATCTCAGACTTCCATTTCTTCCTTGGCATGGCACCATACTTCATGAACTTCTAAGACTGTCAGAAGGACACTGAGAAAGTGGGATATATGTTTACCATGGCTGCTTACACATTTAGGGGGTTAGTGAATTTACCCAAATATCTAATATGTCAAACCAGGTGAGATGCAAATGGATAAGAGTCTTTTTGCCAGTGATGTGAAAGAAATTCAGGGGGCATGGTGGAGGTCTGATCCCGGTCCATAACACTGGGCACTTAGAAGACATTTGGGGAAAGCTCTGGACTTCCCCCCCTACCCCGCCAGTGGTCCGTGTTTCTTATGGGCTTTCTAGAGTCCTCACAAAGTGGCTTCCTTCTTTTTCTTGTGGGAAGGATGGCTGGACATGTGATCTAGCTTTAGCTTAACCTATCAGGAGAAATAACACTGACCAGTAAGTAAAACTTCAGAGGAGAATAATGTCCAGACTCTACTTATTTTCACAACTATAAGAGGCCTGGAGAGGAAAGGACTGCTTTAATATTCAAGGGTACAGACATCGCCCTTAGATCTTTTGGATCATGCTTGGTCTAGGTTGGGACAGAGAAGATGCTGCAAGGTCTGAGCTCAGCTGAGAAAGAACACCCTGATTCTTATGCTCAGCTGTGAGGCAAAGTGCTGTGGGGCTAAGATGACTATGTGGGGCTGGCCACTATGGGGACTTAGAAAACAATGTGAAATGTCACGCCAGGCACAACATTGGTGTTGTCATGCAATATCTCAATGACATAGGTTGTTCTAAGCTTGATGCCTCATGAAAGAACAAAAGCAAACAAACATGTCAGTACTGGAGAAGGCAGGCAGGTGATCAGAAGAGTGAGATCTAGGGGTCTCATGGGATTCTCAGAAGAAGACAAATTGTAAATGACTAAGTCACAAAAGATGTGAAGAGAACATTCATGCTGCATTTCACCAATAGGATGGGAAGAGCTTGGAGTAAATCTGGTCTATGTCCTGAGTGTGCAGTCCCTGGCTGTGATTTTGTGAAGAATACTTTGCCTATCTAAGCCTTTTGGGAGTGACCTCATGTATCTACTCTGAGGGGCTGTTACAAGAATAAGACACCGTGATCAACTATGGATTTGCTTTGCTGAATAGCTGAGTATGGAGCATTCACCCCAGCTTGAAACAGGTATGGGTGATGGAAATACAGCAGATACTCCAGCCCTAGGATGAATGGAAACCTGGGCATTTCAACAGAAAGAACGAGCTTAGGCAAATAAAAGGCCTTTGCTGGGTATTTTGGCATATCTGTGGCCTAAAATCCCAACACTCAGAAGGCTGAGTCAGGAGGATCACTGAGTTTGAGGCCAACTTGGGCCGTTCAGCCAGTTTCATGCCAGCCTGAAGTACATAAGGAGACACTTTAAAAATAAAAGCCAAAACAAGAACTAAAACCCCATACCACACAACAGAACAAAACAAAACAAAACAAAACAAAACAAAACAAAACAAAAAACCAAGGGAGAACCCAACAGTTCTGGGTAGTATTGATTTCCTGAAAGCACTTTGAAATGGGACCCCAAATCCAACTACACAATAAAGTCCCCAGAGGCTGGCTAGTCTGATGTTGAGGTTCCCTCCACAGAATAATAGCTCTGGCATTTGAGGTGCAAGGACTGAATAGCAGGGTGTTTGAATATCTCCATGAAATGACCTGGTACAGGTGAGTGTGAGAACTGGCTGGGGCCTGTCATTTCAGATTCAGTGCTACAACTTTAATCACTTCTGACACCCTCCACTGTCAGCTAGTACAGGGACATGCCAATAACACCATCCATGCCTTCTGACCCACTGAGCCTCTACTCTGGACAGCAAGAGACAGCTCTAGCATGGACCAGATTCAGTCCCATCACACTCCCTAGCACACCTTGCTGGTTGACTCAGTGCCCCTCAGGATGCACAGATACACCATCAGCCAGGCCAGGATGAGGCACAGTGCTGGCTCCCACTGCACTCCTCCATTCTCCTGGATGGATGGTGAGATGTTGAGTGTTTTCCTGCACCAGAAGTACTGCATTGACGAAGCCTTTTCATACTCCTCATCGTAGCCTGTGCGGTTACCATTCAGTGGGCAGACAGACCACAGCAGGGGATCCTTTGGAATGAAGTGAGAATCAACAGAGAGTCAAGGGAAAGGCCAAGGGCTTGGTGGGATGATAGGAAGCATCTTTGACAGGAGGCTTCACACCTTGTCCTGAAAATATGGGCTAGCCTGGCTTGCGCGAAACAACAGAGTACAGTGGATCAGAGGCTTCCTGGCCTAGTCTTTCCAGATCCTTGTAGCTACCCTGTTCAAAACCAGTTGTAGGGCTGGAGAGATGGCTCACTAGTTAAGGGTACTGGCTGTTTTTCCCCAGGTTAGAGTCCCAGTAACTATAGGATGGCTCCCCTTCTGTAACTCTAGTCCCAGGGAATTTGACACGCTCTCCTGGCCTCTGCAGGCACCAGGCATGCATGTTGTACATAGACATTCAGGTGAAACACCCATATACATAAAATAAATAAGATAAACTTTAAAAATAATTTAAAAACAAAGCTGTGAACGTACTTGAGTTAGAATCTTGAACAGTGAGCCCATTTGGATGGACAGGCCACAGGAGGGAGACACTGTGGTATCTGATGGAACCAGCAGCAGGTCCCAGCTAAGAAACAGAAGCCCTCTAAGCTCAGTTGCCTAGCCGACATTCTCTGGGCCCTCTGCTGAGGCCACTCTAACTCACACTGTTTCACATATTTGGCTGCAAATCTGAGGATACCTCTGGGGTCCTTTGCTTGAGATGAGCTTGACTTCAGGTTTTTTTTTGTTTGTTTGTTTGTTTTTGTTTTTATTTTTTGTTTTTTAATATTCCTGCCAATGAACATGCTACATGAAGAAGCTCTAGGGCATGGAACAACTGAGAGATTTTCAGTTTTCTTCTCCCTTCATCTGCATCAGAAGGTAAAGATAGGGTCCTTACATTTGCTTGGCTAAAGGTACCCGCTAAGAAGGACGACACCCTCCCATAAAGTAGAGTCCTGTAGAGTCACTTGTAGCTCGTGGGATTGAACAAAAGCTCTTATGTCGTGTATATGGCCATGCCAGTGTAGATTTATATGTTCCGGGGACCTGCATGGCCCATAGACGTCCAAGTGAAGGTCTGCTGTGTCATTATCCTATGACCTTGGGAGAGGATTTACTGCAGAGGTAAGGGGGGGGGGATTTTTGTGAAGTATGGAATGCATGGATATTAGAGTGGTAATTCCTGGGTCCTTCTCTTCTTTTTCCATCTGGAAAGAGGCTGATATGGAGGCAGTGGGATTAGAGTCTCTGAGAGTAAAAAGGATGAAGATGGGGGTGGGGGTGGGATAGAATATGACTGGTGAAGAGGAACATTCCAGCGCTCAGTGTGGAATTGTGGCATTTATTTATTTTCCCCAAAGCCTAGACCCTTCCAGAATATCAGTAACAAGAATTTAGATAATGCACTGTTTAAAATGCTTGTCATTGAAAATATTCCTGTAGATATTCCAATGAGTGCTGTGGACCTGCTCCTCAGAAATGAGTGTGCACATGTGTGTACGCACATGCAAACACACACGCATGTGCACGCACACACACACAGTGCATAGTTTGGCTTACATTGTGACAAGTAGTGGATCCAGATTCTGTCATCCCTGCTTGGCTTGTGGCTCCCATCACGCTCCCCCATCACTGAGAGGGTTCCCACAGGCTGGCGTTCTCATCCTCTACCAGCTCCCCACTTGGTGAGTGGCCCTGCATTTTCTACCCTTTTTGCTTTTGCTCTGACCAGAGGTTGGCTTACCTGGAAGGAATGGAAGAGATACCAGAAGCCCCAGGCATTGATGACGTTGTAGTACATTGAGAGGAAGGAGGAGACCACCACACTAGCAACACCTGTGAGCAAAGCAGAGGGCCATGCTGAAGATCAGATGTGTGTAATTTAACCAGTGGGACTTGAATGACACAACTATGGTGACATCCCCAAACAAGAACACTCTTCCTTTAGGCTTTCATTAGACCTGATACTACACCTATGACATCTTCTTGAGAATTACTACCCCTCAACTCTGATCATCTGAGATGGTAGATCAGTATTGGTTTTTTGACATCTAAGTGTCAGGTCCTGGGCTCAGTATTTTGTGTGCAGTTAGTTCACACAAAAGCATTATCCTCCTTCCAAAGAGCAAACTAAAGCTCAGAGCTTTCCCCAAAACTACCCAGCAGAGCTATGGAGAAGGGCCAACTACATGCCTGATGTGAACTTGCTCCTTTTGGAGGTGGAGTTCCTGGAGCCAGCCCCATCCATGTGGCAGGAGTGTGACAGACAGACAACACTTACCCCCAGCCTGGTCTGATCTATGAGGTCCCACAGAGGGTATCACTGTGAGAAGTGAGAGTTTGCCATTAGGTTGCTCTAAAGTGAGTTTACTTGGGAGTGTTGTCAACCTTTGTCATCCCACACATAACCAGAAGAGTTGTAAGTTGTTGACTTTGCATGTGGCAGACTATACAGGTATCAATAGCATTACAGAGCAACTCCTCCCACTCCACTGGGAACTCAGGCCAGTAAGTGCATGTCAGTGCCCAAGGGGCCAGGCAGCCTCCCCTGTTTTCCAATATACAGCATACATTGCTGCCTCAGCACACTCTGATGGCCTTCATAGCTCTTCATCATGAGGAGGCAGTTTGAAGATGATGAGTTCTAATACCCCGGACATATTTCTTCCAAAGATGCAGGAGGTCACATCAGGTGGACCCTTCCTCATTCCTAAACAATGGCTCAGGCTTCCTGTCTGCTTCCCTTTCTTGGACATGAAAAGTACACAGAACATGTATGAACTCTGATGGCTCTAGATCCTGGTCTTTTACAAACTAGGAGAATCACATCATGGAGGTGCCAGGGGACAGTGACTGAAGGTCACTCTGGAAGGGTGCAGTAGGCCACACCTGGTATGTTCACATAGATGCTTGGCTTGTGCATCCAGGTATCACTATGATGCCCCAACGCCCCTAAGTGGTGTGGTGAAGATGAAATGACCTCACACTCGTGCATGCCATGTTCAGCACCAGGCACACATTAAGCAGGGGGTGACATTTGTGTACATCCCCAGAGGATAGGTAGCTGGGACGAAATGAATGCTATGTCCAGCCAGTCAGAGAATATCAAGCTGAGGTCCAGAGTGGAGATGCCCTAAGGTGGAAGTTTCATTGGGGGTGGGATGGGGTACCATGTGAGGGCCAGAATCCAGGGCCCTCTCTGCCCGAGCTCCATGGTAGCCCTCTTTGGGAGTTGGTTCATCCAGTCACAGGTCCAGCCCATGCATACCAGTGATGCTCAGAAACCCACAAAATCTCTGTCAGAGGATCTGAGAAGGGTCCCACATACCGACACCACTGAGGTAGGGGCACCTCCAGGCACCGATGCTGCCTTGCCGCATGCGCTGCCCCACAGCCAGCTCCAGGTACAAGAGCAGCATCCCCTCTACAATGAGCATGACCAGGGGACCAGGAAACTCCCTGTGGGAGGCCAGACCTCAGCATCAGGTCAGTGAGGAGATATGAGATTCATGTCTCTGCAACTGTGCTTCTGTCACCCTCCTTTCCCCCAACCAGCCTCTTCTGGCCACCCTTCTACCCCCTCCTTCCTCCTTTCACACACCCATCCTTCTACAATTCCTCTCACCATATATCAGCCCACCTATCTCTCTGACCACTTTTTGATTCATTTATTCATCCATCTATCCATCCTTCTTTTCTCCCTTCTGTCCCTCTGTCTGTCTATTGGAATACTAGACCAAGCATCAGAGGTTATAAAATAATCTCTTTCTCTATGTCTCTGTCTCTGTCACTGTCTCTGTCTCTCTGTCTTTGTCTCTGTATCTCTCTTTTCTCTTTTACACAAAATGTCAAACAGTAACCAAAGTAGGCCTAGTGAGTCCCATGGTCAGCTTGTCTCTGTGACAGGGCCTACTTACTTGACTACTGTTTGAGGTCAGGTGGAAACTCAAGGCCTGGTCTCAAGGGGGAATGGGAACATTTTTAGCACTGCCCAGAGAACACTTGCATATCACTGTCCCAACGCACAGTTACATAGTTCAGGAGGATAACGTACAGCACAGTCATAATGATAAATTAAGCTCACAGAAAAAAGCATCAAGGGGTGGACATCATAAGAACAGAGAGAAGGCATGGCCATAGAGCTTAAGCCTTTACTCTATCAGAACTGAGGGGCATAGAACACCACAGACACAACAGTTGAAGTGTGTGCAATAATGAAATTTGTAAGACAATTTCTGATAGTGTGAGATTACGGAACATCACATATATTTCTGCGATACTTGAAGTGCCCAGGGTACCTAAGAATTAATAAAATCAGTCAAAAACATTCTCCATCATAGAATTAAATATCTGAAAACAATAGAAAAAAAATCTACAGATTTTGAGCAAATGAAATGACTGCCCATTGAGAGGAAAGACAGTCTCAGATATCGAGTCTTTTATTTTCTGTTCTTCAACTACTTGTTGATGAGCTGCAGCATGGGATCAGAAGAAAGAAAACAAGTATGAAATTGTGTTATAAAATAAGTATCAATAGTAAATCAATAAGCAAAACAATGAAGGGCAAAAATAATGCTGTTGCTTTCACTGGACAAATAATGTAAAAGAGAAAAGGAACTCATGACTAGGGAAACATGATACCAATGGTAAAATAATCACATATGGAGTCCCAGATTATATCTTAAAGATGTGCTATGTAGAATAGGGTAAGGAAAGGAGCAAGAAGGAAAAGCATGCTGTGATTTGTAGGTATTCCTCAAGTTTCATGTGTTGGAATATGAATTAAGGTGGGACCTGTGAAAGATGATGGGGTCATGATGGCTCTGGATCAATGAATTCATGGAACATATAGATGGAGTGGCTTTGGATTAAAATGTTTTCTAGACAGAGCTCCTATGTTTCCATTGTTGTGTTACAACACGGATAAAGCAGAGCAGATACTGGGACTCTGATGTGCAAGCTTCATTGTTAAGGTGAGAAGATTCAGAATCACCATAGGGACATACCTCTGGATCTGTCAGTGACGATGTTTCCAAGAATATTTAAATGAAAAGGGAGGACTTACCTTAAATATGGTAACATTCAAAGGACTAGGGTTCTGGACTGAACTAACAGAGCAACGAAGGGTTGGGAGACTTTCAGTTTGTAAAAGGCTTGCCCTATACATGTAAAGACCTGATTTTTGATTCCCAACACCCACAGAAAAAAACTGATTATGCTTTCCATCCCAGCACTAAGGAGTCAGAGACAGTAAGTCCTTGGGGCTTGCTGGCCAGTCAGTCTGGCAGAATTGGTGAGTTCAGTCTCAAAAGGGCTAGAGATAAGACTCAGTGGTTAAAGAGTACTTAAAGGTCTTGCAAACAATATGGGTTCAACTCCCAGCACCTAAATGACAGCTAACAACTATCAGTAACTCCTGATCCAGGAGATCCAACACCCTCTATGGCCTTCATGGGCACCAGGCTTGTACATACAGATATACATGTGGACAAAACTCTCCTTGACATAAAATAAAATTAAATGTTTTTTATTTTTTTTATAATAAGGTAGAGCGCAATCGAGTAAGACACAATGTTGACTTCTTGGCCTCAACATACATGTGTATAAATAAATTGTGAACATGCAACTGTGTGTGTGTGTGGGTGTGTGCAAACAGATATGAGAGTTTTGGTGGTAGTAGGGAAAACAGCAGCATTGTGCCATTACTTCTTTGCCAGGAAGCATTGTACCCTAAAGCTGTGAGCCAAAATCTTCTTTCCTTAAGTTGCCCTTGTCAAGTATTAGTCGTAGCAATGGGAAAAGTAGCCTATACAGGCATCATACTCTCAGACTGTTCAGCCTTCAGATTGATGAGCTGAACACATGCCTGTGCTTTATATATTACTCACTGGGTGCTATTCAGTTATAACAATATAAAATGGAATGCTAATGTGTTAAAAGTTTGAACTCCACAGGGTGATATCAAAGATAACATTTCATTCATGATGCTGATGAAGGAAATGAACAATTTTTCAAAAATTTAATTATTAGCAGAGTAAAATGGGAACTTAAAACCTGTAATTATTTGAGAGAGAAGCAATTATATTTTGTATTATAAGAGATCAGAATGCAACAATCAAACAGCAAGAACATAAAATGACCAATAGCCAATAGGTGGTGGTACCCACCTTTACTTCCAGCACTCAGGAGGCAGAGGCAGGCAGATCTTAGTTTGAGGCCAGCCTGGTCTATAGAGTGAGTTTTAGGACAGCCAAGGCTACACAGAGAAACCCTGCCTCAATAATAATAATAATAATGATAATAATAATAATAATAAATCAGCAAACATAGTGTGATAATGATTATAAATGGATCCAACTCTTCCACTAGAAGTTTATAATAATTTAATAATAAAGTGTCAAACTTTAAAGAAATTAGGTTCCACAACTGGAAAATGCTTAAATGTGTTGTTACCTCTATAAATGGAATGCTATTGAACCTTTAAGTTTATATTTTTAAATAATAGGATATGACTTTGAAAATTATTACAAAAGTTTTCCCCCCACTCTATTGTCTCTTCCTTTCTTTCCTCCTTCATTTCTTTTACTCTCTCTCTCTTTCTCATTTTATCTTATTTTTTTGAGACAGGATCTCAGTCTGTACCATAGACTGGTCTTGAAATTAAAATCTCTTTGCCTCAGCTAAGTGAGTGCTATTACTCATCATGCCTAACCAGGTGTTTTCTCACGTATGCCAAGTCATATGTACAGAGTCAAATATCAGAGGACAGTGCTCAGGAGTTGGTTCTCTCTTTCTATCATGTGGTTCTGGGAACTGAACTCGTTATTAGGTTTAGCAGCAAGAGCCTTTACTCACTGAGCCATTTTGCTGGCCAAACTAGGCTAGGTTAATTTTAAGAGCAAAGCATCAAATGAAATGTAAAATGTAGCTCTCACTTTTAAAATAAAAAAAAATAGGAGCTATTATTACCACTGGGTAGCAGAATTTCAGGGTTTTTTGTTGTTGACTTTGTGTGTGTGTGTGTGTGTGTGTGTGTGTGTGTGTGTGTGTGTGTGCAGGATTCAACCTAGGGCCTCATTCATGCTAAGTCAATGTCTTACTACTAAACCTCACCATTAGACCCTGAGTTTGTATTTTATTCTTCATGAATTTCTCTATTTTCCAGAATTCCTACTCATAAAATAGGATATTTGGAGCGTTGCAATGACTTATCTTTATAACCGCCACAGCAGTACCCTCTTTGCAGAACCCAAGGGGCTCACTGGAAGATAGACTCATTTCTATGTGACATTTATCACTATGGCCAAGGCCTTGCACTGAGTTCTATCCCTTTGGGAGAGAGAGAGAGAGAGAGAGAGAGAGAGAGAGAGAGAGAGAGAGAGAGGGAACCCAATTTTAGTGGCTTACAGGAAGTCGACTCATGGTTTCTGACTATTGGACTCCCCTCCACTTACATACCTTAGTTGTCTACAAAACCCACAGCAGGTGTCCATTAGCCTGATTTCCTTCTTGAGGCCTACACTTTCTTGATTTAAGACACACATCCTGGGTTACCCTGCCGCTTGCTGTGATGGGGACCACTTGAAGAGCCACTAGCAAGTAAACGCTGGATGCAGGGCTCCATCCATCCTACTCCTTAGTTCTATTCACTTACCTCCTCCCACTTCAATTTACTCTACAGGTTCCCTTTGGGGTTGGCTCAGATTCATGATTTAGCAACAGAGCAAAAGCACAGGCGAGGAAAATTGAAGCCTTTCTTACTGTCCCAGGTCTCCTGGATCTAAAGCTTCAAGACTTTCTCTTCTAGCCCTTTCTCTATCCCCGCCATCACCCACTATCCCCTTACTCTCTGGCCACCATCCTCCTGTGTGCCTCAGTGATGACAATACCACTCTCATGGGTAACCCTGGCCTTGCCCTCAAGAGTAAAAAGCAAAGCACTTCTTCTTCTCCTCCTCCTCCTCCTCCTCTTTTTTTCTCCTATTCTCCTCCTCCTCTTCCTCCTCTTCTTCTTCGTCTGCCTGTGAATAAGGAACCCTTAAGGACCTACTTCTCTCACCACTCCTACCACTACCTTGGTCTCTGCTTCATGTATGCATGCTCTCTATGCTTTTTCCACAGTTCCCTCTGCTTGGAGTATTCTGCCCTTAGCTCTATCTGATGTGCTCATTTAAATGATGCCATTGCCACAGGCTTTCTGGGCTCCTTCATACATATGTCCTTCTTCAATCATTTCAGTAAACAGCCTTCTGTGAAAGCTCCATCTGCATAGGATGTTTATACATTTGCTCCTTCTTGCCCCAATATAGTCTCCATCTCTGCTAGCTCACCCATAATATAGTCTTGCCTTGTGACTGATTTTTGTTTTATGCCCCTTCTTCTAAGAACAAAATATAAGACAGTGATTACTGACTGTGAACAAACCTATAGGGAAGTTTTAAAACTCTCTAGGTTTAGGACTTCTGGGGGTGGGACATGGGGAATGCTCACACACCCACACCCACACACCCCACCCCCACATACACTTACAGCTACTGATAATTCTATCATGTATGAGAATGGAGGCTTCGCTACCAACCCATGGACACTGAGTCTTGTCACTTATCCTTTCTACCACACACATTACCACACCCATCACCACAGAGGAGAGATGGCTTAGCCTATGTACCTAGAAAGGCTACATGTGATACTTCTGATTTGGGGAGAATGAGGTTTCCAGGAGATTGTGAGGGGACCAAGTTCGTAGATAGAGGGAGGACATCAGATATTCCGATGTGCACTCAGAGAAGGACAGAACTAGAGAAGAGTTTGAAACAAAAGGTACATGGGACCTTTAAAAGAGAGCACAGAGGACACATAAGCTCTTGGCCAGGCCCGCTCCAATATTCACCCAATGCCCTGACTGAGAGAGCCTCAAGAGGAGCTCCAACCTTTATCATGTTAAATACAGAAGCAGAGTTTCACAGAGTCCCAATGTGGAGACAGGGATGGTTTAAACCTCCTTACTCCTCCTGAAGTCACTTTTGGTTCCTGGGCATGTTTTTCCTCTGTAACAGACAAGGTCAATCCTGGGAGTGCTTAAAGACTCCTTTGAACATCTGTAGAACATATTCTACAGCATGAAGCCCAGTGGAGTAGATTGTTACCAGGACTGATGCTGAAAATGCCAGGGAAGAGCAGCAGAGGGGACTTCTATGGCCTAGACCACAACTTTATGGCCTCGTAACTGGAAGCTCAATTTGGGAATTATACATGCTAGCTAGAGGCTTAATGCCTGCTCACAAATGCTCGGGTTTTGTTCTACCCAGAACTGCAGAAACAGGATAAGACACAGCCTGAATGTGTGTGCACACACTCTTAAGTAAACACTGTAGGGTGAGTCCCCATCCATTCCTGGACATTTTGGTGTGTGCCACGCCCAGGCTGAATGTTCATTTGAGCCATGGTCACCATAGAGCTTCACTCCAGTGGTGTATACAAGCCTTTCTGGTGCAGCTCACACACCTAGCCATCCTCACCTCTTTCTAGGCTTTCACCCTGCAATTGTGTGGCATTCTGGAGCCAGCCACAGTGGGACTGTTTATACTAGGATGGAAAGCTAATGCTATGATTTAGGACCCAGGGTGGCAGACTAAGCCCCCAGAATCTGACAGAATGGGGACATTTGAATAACCCTGAATCTTCTTCCAAGGTATGGTCTGTGAACTGGAAGTATCAGTCTTAACAGGCCCCGTTTAAAAAGTCAGATCCTGGTTGGGTGGTGGTAGCTCATGCCTTTACTCCCAGCCCTTGCTGAGTTTGATGGCAGCCTGATCTACAGAGTCAGTTCCAGGACAGCCAGAACTATTACACAGAGAAACCCTGTCTCAAAAAAAAAAAGTAACATTTTGAGAATTGGCAGAATTAAAGGGACTAAAAGCACAGGAAAGAAAAGGGAATGGAATGAAAGGGAAGGAATGGAAAAGGAAGGAAAAGAAAGGAAATGAATTAAAGGGGAGGGGAAGGAATGGGAGGGGAAGGAAGGGAAGCATTAAAGAGAAATGGAACATTAACTCTGAGAATGATGACACTCTATAGAGTCAAATGCCCCTCTAATTTTCCCCTTGTTCAAATATCATCTAGGGAATAATTAAGAGGGGGAATGCATAATCTATAATCTTTCTTCAGTCACATGACTGCTGCCTTTCTCCCACACATTTTACATGCATTTAAGACTCACTGTTCGTGCATGTGCATGTATGTTTTCACACATTGGTATTCAGCACATTTGCAGCCGGAAGTAATTAAGACCATGGACTTTGGTCTGCTGACTTTTTGAAAGTGGGATTTGGTAAAATTCCTTCAGCTTCCTTGTTGGTTTTGTTTTTCATCTTTGTTGTAGGGGTTGGAGCAACAGAGTCATGAAGAGAGGAGGGACACCTGGAACATAACCCTTAGAATTAACATTCTTTGTTCAGGACTGGCTGAAGGGAGCAGTTACAGTCTGCTGGATTCCAGGTTTTTGGCGGTTTATAAACAAACTCCTTGTTAACTGGCATGATTGCATCTGTGTCCGGAGACATCTTACATCCTTCCTTTATACTCAAGAACATTGGTTCTCAAACTTCTTACAATGCTATAGTAACCCCCAACCATAAAATTATTTTCATTGCTACCTAATTGTAATTTTGATATTGGAGACAGAGGTTTGACAAAGGAGTTGTGACCTAGAGGCTAAGAATCACTGCTCTAGCGTCGACAGTTTTGCTTTTGTAGCTGGTCCATCCTTACCATGGGTTTGGGTGATACTAATAACTTGCTGGAAGTTGACTACTATGGATCCAGAGTGGTGTGGGAGTGCCTCCAGCATCTCCCATTATTGACTTTAGGTGTGTGTGTGTGTGTGTGTGTGTGTGTGTGTGTGTGTGTATGCACGTGCACACGTTTAATAAGTCTGAAGTTGATGGTGGGTGTCTTCCTTCATCAGTCTCCACTTTGTTTACTGAGCTAAGGTCTCTTATTTGAGCTCAGAGTTCTCTGATGGGCTGGTGAAGCCACACAGCTTGCTGTAAAGATCTTGTCTCTGCTTCCTGAGTGCAGACTCTTACAACTGCCAGATGTTTGCCTGGGTTCTGGGTATCCAAACTTTCCCTCACCATTGCACTGCAAGTGCTTTAATCCACTTTAATCCACTACCTTCTTAGTCCAAATGTATGGCTTTCATTGCAGCTCTGGCTGCATTCATTTAATAAGTTTTTAATGGGATTCTTCCTCTGGCTTCCCTGCACTGGAGGACTGGATGAGCAGAGTGAGAGAGAAACTCTAAAGCTCCCAGTGTCCATGACCAAGTGCTCATCTGATTTTACAGGTAAGGAGAGTCAGAAAGACAAACACAAGATGGAAATAAGAAAGTTCCCCAAGTAAACTGACAGACAAAAATGTAAAGTTAAAGAAACCCCTCACTTGAAATGAAGGACTAACCTGTAAACCAATATCTGTTCCTTGGAATTTGCTAACTTCCCCTCACAATGGAGATAACAAGATTCCAAGAATTCACACTGCCCCTCCTTTCTTGTGAGTCAGCAGGTGGTGAGTAGGGTCCTTAGGAAACAAAGAGATAGCTGCAACTGCAGTTTGCCCAGACAAAATTAATTAGCTCATCCTGAGGCCCTAAGGTCTGTTGACCCTAATAGGGAGATCATCTGGCCTGAAAGAGTCACATACTCAATAGACAGAGGGCCCCACCCCCATCCTAAGCTTGTGGGTTTGCCTATAAAAACACCTGTGGGGGGGAGAGGGAGGGGTAGGCGGCTTATCTCTAGCTTGCCTGCTGGAGGAGCCCATTTGCTCAAATGTTTCCTGTTCATTAAAGCCTCTTGCGTGTTGCAGCAGATGTACTAGACATTGAGTTCTTGGGGGTACCGACCGAAATTAGGAGACTACTCATCCTGAGGGTCTTACAAACAAAACAAAACAAAACAAAACACAGCCAAGGTAGGGAGAAGAAGCTACCTAATGGGTAGTTGGATTCCTAACTCGTGGGTAGTTGGGGAAGGGAGGAGGTTAGTGACTGGAATGAACATGAATTGCATAGGATAGTGAAAGGCCCCCACTATGCTTATTGCCTCTTAAAATTACTCGTACTAATTTGCCAATGTCAAGTTATGAGAAAAGTACAGGAGGGAACCAGGTGCTGCTCTCATCCAACACCAACCAGATATCTGTGGTCTGAAGCTTGGACCAAAGCAAGGTCAGCAGGACAGTATCCAGGATGCTGAGATAGTCATAACTGAATTCTTTGTATTCTTTGTGCCCAACCCGAATAACCAACTGTCCTTGGTTAACTACAACTGCTACATTTAGATGAAACAATGAAATCCCTGTAACCATGCTTCTGCTTCTGTAAGCCTGCTTCTTGCCATACCAACCTTATATAAACTGCATATGCTTTAACTAGGCTCGCTCTCTCAGTCTCACGAATGACTGAAGCATCCATAGGTACCTGTGTGTAAACAATAAATAACCTCTTGCACTTGCATCCAGTGGTATGCAAGTCTTGTCTCTTGGGGGCAAGGGCCTTCCCCACTGACAGGCTCAAAACTCTTGGGGCCTCCTGGAGTCTTTCATTGGAGTTTCCACCGAGATTGGAGACCCTTCCCCCTAGAGACTGACACTGACACCCATCGGGAGGTAAGCTGGCCAGTGCTTAATTTCTGTTCTTTGTTGTCTGGTTCATACTTGTTGCTTGTTGTGCAGCGATCGGTTAACGGCTAGTCGTGTCTGTAGGTGGCTTGAGAAGGAGCTGACAGGCTTGGACTTCTACCCGCCACCCTGGGAGACATTCCAGGGATCTGGGGCCCCCGATGTTTCGGGGCCCACAACAAGTCCCAGGGATTCGTGGTTTTGGAGGGGCCTGGGGTTTTAAGACCCTCTGTGCCTCCAACTCAGTATCTGGTTTCGGTTTTACGCTGAAAACGCACAGTGTGTCTTTCTGCCGGCTGTCTATGTGTTTTGTCTGTTCTGTTTATCTGTCTGATTCTTTATTTTGAAGAAAATATGGAACAATCTTTAACCACCCCCTTAAGTTTACTTTAGATCATTGATGAGGTACAGAGCCGCGCTCACAATCAGTTAGTTAATATGGAAAAAAAAAAAAAAAAGAAAGAAAGAAAAAAGAAAACGCATCTATCTGGAAGCCCGGAAAAACGTCTTAGAGGATGATGAAAAGCCCACTCTGTTGCCAAATAAAATTGAGGAAATTTTTGCTCTAAATCGTCCCTACTGGGACTTTAACACCTACTTCTTTATCATCAGTTACTCATAGCGGGTCTCTGTGGCCTGGGGCGTCGTCCTATGAATTTGGCTGAGGTAGGACAGATAACCCAGGGACTGGAGGAAACTCACACTGCATTTTTGGAGAGGCTAAAGGAAGCCTACCTTATGTATACACCCTTTGGTCCTGATAGTAATGAGCAAATGGGCAATGTTTCTACGGCTTTCATTTGTCATTCGGCTCCAGATATTAGGAATAAGTTGCAGAGACTAGATAATTTACAAGATTATAGCCTGCAGGATCTTGAAAAGGAAGCAGAAAAGATCTTTAATAATAGAGAAACACCTGACAAAAAAGAAGAAAGACTTAAAAAGTTGCAGGAGGAAAGAGAGGACAAGTGAAAAAAAAAACAAAAAAACAAAAAGGAACTAGAGGAGAGAGAGAAAGAGAAGGACCATAGGAACTGGAGAGAATTAAGACAAATCCTGGTCACTTGTAGCTCAGAATAATCATAGTGCAGAAAGTCAGGAAAGGAAGGGAAAAAAGAAACGAGGACCAGGGTAGATGGAGACCAATGTGCCTACTGCAAAGAAAAAGGCCATTGAGTCAAAGATTGCCATAAGAGACCTAAAAATCAGTGGCATGGGGAAGGACCCCAAAGACCAACTCAGCTTCTAGCCCTAGATGAAGATTAGGGCGGTTGGGGCCAGGAGCCCCCTCCTCCAGCCCAGGCTAACCTTAAAAGTCGGGGGGGGGGGCAACCAGTCACCTTCCTGGTGGACACTGGAGCCCAACATTCAGTTCTCACCGAAAAGAATGGGCCATTGAATACCAAAACAGCTTATGTACAAGGAGCCACCAGAGGAAAACAATACCGATGGACCATGGAGAGAAAAGTTCATCTCACATCAGGTAAAGTCTCACATTCCTTTTTGCATGTACTGGACTGTCCATATCCATAACTGGGTCGAGACCTACTGACTTAATTAAAAGCCCAGATCCATTTTGAAGGATCAGGAGCTAAAGTCTCTGGCCCACAAGGGGCTCCACTTCAAATATTGACTTTACAATTGGAAAATAAATATAGACATTTAAAAAAAAGCCTCCTGAACAGCAGGAAGGAATGGACTTATGGATAAAACAACACCCCCTGGCCTGGGCAGAAACAGGGGGCATGGGGCTGGCCATACAACAGCCACCCCTAATAATAACCCTGAAACCAGCCACCTTGTTAAAGCTGCCGACTGTCAAGAGATCCTTACAGAGATGCATGGAATGTGGCCTGATCTGACTGATCAGCCCTTGAAAGATGCAGACTACTCCTGGTTCACGGATGGCAGCAGCTACTTGCTAAATGGTGAGAGACGGGTAGGGGCTGCAGTGATGAATGCCACAGAGGTCATATGGGCCACTGCACTCCCTGGAGGCACCTCTGCTCAGGGAGCTGAACTCATTGCTCTGACTCAGGCTCTCCAAAAGAAGCTTAACCTATACACTGATAGCCATTCCCCTGACCATGGAGAAATTTATCGGACAAGGGGCCTTTTAACATCAGAAGGCAAAAAAATTAAAAATAAAAGTGAAATCTTGACATTATTAAAGGCCCTGTTCCTTCCTAAGAAATTGAGCATAATGCATTGCCCTGGACATCAAAAGGGGGAAAGCCTGGAGACAAAGGGAAATTGCCTGGCTGATGAAGCAGCCTAATAAGCAACCTTAGGCCCCCAACTATTGACTATAAGCATATTGACTGAAAAGGAGACAAATAAGACTCCAGATTGGGAATATGATATAACGGATTTGGACATTGTTCAGAACTGGGTGCAAATTATGACCCCAATTGACAGTGCTGGGTCTACCAAGAAAAGACTATGTTGCCTACCAAAATGGCAAGAATATTAATAGACCACCTCCATAAACTGACTCATCCAAGCGCCAAAAAAGATGAAAACTTTGCTAGATTGGCAAGAAATTGAAACTTACCTTCACCATCAGAATTTATTACTGCAACAAGTAACTGCCATCTGTCTGGCCTGTGCCCAGATCAAGCAAGAAAAAAAAAAACTGAATTCTGGGACCCAGCTTTGTGTCCATAGGCCTGATTGTCCATTGAAAAATAGACTTTACTGAAGTCAAACCTGGAATGTATGGATATAAATATTTACTAGTTTTCACAGATACCTTTTCAGAAGGGATGAAAACTTTCCCTACCAAACATGAGACTGCATATTACCAAGAAACTCTTGGAAGAAATCTTTCCAAGATATGACATGTCACAGGTAATAGGATCAGACAATGGGCCTGCCTTCGTCTCCCAGGTAAGTCAGTTGGAGGCCAGGTTACTGGGGATAAATTGGATACTGCATTGTGCCTACAGACCCCAGAGTTAAGGACAGGTTAAAAAAAAAAATAAAACCATTAAGGAGGCTTTATCCTAATTATGCTTGAAACTGGCTCTAAGGACTCTGTACAACTCCTACCTCTGGCCTTCTACTGGGCCAGAAACACTCCAGGCCCTCATGGCCTAACTCCCTTTAAAATCCTATATGGCAGTCCACCGCCAACTGTATCATTCTTTGATGTTGACATTTCTGATTTTGCAAACACCCCTTCCATGCAGGTGCATCTACGCGCCTTACAGATAGTCCAAGAAGAGGTCTGGAAATCTCTGGCGGCCACATATCGGGAGGAACAAAGAACCATTTGTCAGCCCCACTCTTTCCAGATTGGCGATTCTGTCTGGGTTCAGAGACATCAGACTAAGATCTTAGAGCCCCACAGGAAGGGATCCTACTCTGTGCTCCTCACAACTCCCACCGCCCTGACAGTAGACAGGATTGCTGCCTGGATGCATTTTAAATAGACTGGTACTGTTCATTAAAACACACACCACACACTTGTCAGTTATTCAGGCCCTACTTTTGACCCAGCAGTAACAGCAATTAAAACAAATAAAAACTGAGAAACAATGAATAAAGTGTTTTATTCATTTTATAGAAAAAGGGGGGAATGAAAGAACCTCACTATGCTTATTGCCTGTTTAAATTGCTCTTGCTAATTTGCCAAGGTCAAGTTATGAGAAAAGTACAGGAGGGAACCAGGTGCTGTTCTCATCCAACACCAACCAGATATCTGTGGTCTGCAGCTTGGACCAAAGCAAGGTCAGCAGGAAAGTATCCGGGATGCTGAGATAGTCATAACTGAATTCTTTGTATTCTTTGTGCCCAACCCGAATAACCAACTGTCCTTGGTTAACTACAACTGCTACAATTAGATGAAACAATGAAATCCCTGTAACCATGCTTCTGCTTCTGTAAGCCTGCTTCTTGCCACCCCAACCCTATACAAACTGCCTGAGTTTTAACCTCAGCATGCTCAGTCCCAGAAAGACTGAAGCATCCACAGGTACCTGTGTAAACAATAAATAACCTCTTACACTTCCATCCAGTGGTATGCAAGTCTTGTCTCTTGGGGGCAAGGGCCTTCCCCCCTGACAGGCTCCAAACTCTTGGTGTCTCATGGGGGCCTTTCAAAATTATAATAAAGGAGACAGATAATTAAGAATGACCTTTTAAAAAAATATCTATATCTTAACCCTTTGTTGACTTGATTTTGGTCTGGATAGAGTAACAGGATGAGGGAGGGTGGGATTTTTCTTAAATAGGTGAAATTTTGTAATATACCAGTTTAGCATCTTGCACAGTTCTGAGGGTGAGAAGGAAGGGCTGATTAATTCCCCCAGGTGCACACACACATGCTATTAGGTAAACAAGAGCCACCCAGGGAACTACTGTAAACACTTTAGAATACTTTTTTTAGTTATCCTTTCCATGCATGCTTTTAAGTACAACTGCTTTAAAATGTTACCAGTTTTGAATCTGACTTCCTCTCCTTCCACTTAATATATGATAAAATCTTATTAAAACTTTACCTCCAAGGCTGTCAAGGGCACCATTATGTGAATGTTCCACAATTTATTAAACCAACCCCCTTTTCTGAAGGGCTTAGAATGTTGTTAACATTTTGATCTTATTAAAAGACAGTGATTACGTTATTTTGTGCCTCAGAATGCTGACTTGTCCTTTAGACGAGGCTTTAGAGAAATGGAGTTGGAGAGGAAATTTTTTTTAAATACATGCTGAGACTCCATGCCATACAGGCTTCAGAAAGGTACTTGACCTTAGGAAGGTCCGGGTCTGAGTCCCAGGAGTTCCCTGCTTGTTGTTCCACTAACAGGAATGCATGGTGAGTTTGCAGCTGTCTGTTGTACCCCTTCAACTCACTGTCAGAGAAAACATTGTAAAAACAAAACAACAGCAGGACCAAGAAACAAAGTATCCATGTGTGGGATTATTTGTTTTCCCTCACATTCTGTAATTCCAAACCCAAAATAAGTCCCCACATCCACAAACCAATCTTTTTCTTTATTAATAAAAAGTAAAGAAGCAACTCACAACCCTTTTGATTTGTGTTTCAACTTGTGGTTGGGGACTTAAATTTCCGATCTGCAGGTTGCTCACTTTTACACCTCAGTAGAGGGTGAGGCGCCTGCCTGTCTTGACACAAGGGGACAGCAGGTTCCCTGCCACTGCCAGGTACCTGCTGGAGCTCCAGCTCAGGCTCTGGATAGCCTGTGCAAGCTACAGAGTCTCATTCCCTAGGCTAGGACCTAGGCTAGGCCGAAACCTAAGATTTTCATGCTTTTGCTCAACCTGACTCCACCAGTGACTTTGTGTCCGTGTCTCCCCTCCACCACTGGTTAAGCTCTCTGACTTGGGGCAAGTCATTTAACACCTCTGACAATTTCATCTGCAATAGAAAAGAAAAACAAATCCCTGCTACTCCACCCCCACCCCAACAAGCTTAAACTACCTATCCCAGAACTTTTCACCTTCAAACAGTAAAGAAAGCAGGCACAATACAGCAGAAGGCACTCAGGCTACTTAAGCTTCAGATTATGTTTCCCCACCCCCACCCCCACCCCAACCTCTGTCTGCTTCCCCCCATGCCTAGTTCCAATCTATCACTGATGGATATTTGTGTTGTTCCAGTTTGCGGTTACTATGACAGAACTAGTGTGCACATTCCAGCATGTTTCTCTCTCTCTCTCTCTCTCTCTCTCTCTCTCTCTCTCTCTCTCTCTCTCTCTCTCTGTGTGTGTGTGTGTGTGTGTGTGTGTGTGTGTGTGTGTGTGTGTTTTAAACAAGCATTTATAGGGAGCAGGTGCCATAGCATGAGTTGAAGTCAGAGACAATTTGTGGGAGCCAGGCAAGTGACCTTACCATTTCACTGACCCTGCCGTTCCAGTTTTAAATTTTTGTGTAGACTTATGACTGTGCACTGATGTTTCCATTTGCCTGTTGATTTCCCTGACAAATGACAAGTTTGCAACCTTTCCACTTGCTCACTGGGCCATCAAAAGAGCCCGGGGGTTTCAGAAATGTCTGCCTGAGCCCTTGATTGGTTTTTCCTGGGGTGTCTTTTTCTACTGATTTGCATTTGTTTCCCTACTTTGGCTATCGGCCCTATGTCTGCTTTATATACCAACTGTTTCATTTCTTACTGTGTTGCCTTTCTGGCCCATTTTAAGTGTATTCTATTGGAGAGAATTCTTAACTTCAAGAAAGGTCAATTTGTGCTGGAGATGTATGTAGCTCAGTGTTCAGCGTGCTTGCCTAACATGCATGAGACCCTGGGCTCTATTCCTAGCTCTCCATAAAGTGGGTATGTATGGTGGTGCATAGTTATAATCCCAGAACTTGGGAGGTAGAAGCAAGAAGATCCGAGGTTCAAAGTCATCCTCAGATACACAGCTACATAGCAGGTTCAAGGCTAGCCTGTTATTGGCAACCCTAACTCAAAAAGTAAACAAGTAAGCAGAAGGATTAGAGTTTAGTTTCCAGCATCCATATGGCAAGCTTACTACCAACTGTAACTCCAGGTGTAGTAGGGGATCTGATGGCTTTTTTTTTTTATGGTACCTATATGCATGTGCTTGTATATACACACAGACATATACACACAAAAAAAATAAAAATAAATATTAAAAACAAACAAATCTATCAATCGTTATAAAAAAAGTTGTCTTCATGACCATTTTTTCCCCTCATGTCTTACTTTATACAATCTTTTCCTACCAGGAGAGTAGTAGATGCCTTTAATTCTAGCAATTGGGAGACAGGAAAATCTGTGAGTTCAAGACCAGCCTGGTTTAACATAGTGATTACACAGAGATCCTGTCTCAAAAAACAAAAACAAAAAAGCAAACAAAAACAAAATAAAAGAAAAAAACCCAAACAACAACAAAAAGCAAAACTTCTTCCCTATCAAGTCCAAGGTCATGAATATATTCCTGAGGAGTCAACCCCTTAGCAAAACTAATCTCAGCAGTGAATGAGTTACTGCCTAGAAACTGCCCTTCACCAAACCTGGTTCTCAAGGATTCTGCTAGGCTGGCTGGTTCATGCACCACAGGGATCCTCCTGTCTTCATATTTTCCCTCTCCTCAGTATTGGGAGAAATAGTCATGTGCCACTGTCCCTGACCTTTTACTCAATGAGCCATCTCCAGTCCCAGCCGTCCTGGTAGAGGGTCTACCTAAATGGCATGATGGTGAATAGTTTGTATAAAAGAGCTGTTGCTGACTCTAGCTATATACTTATGTTTTGGGTATCACAAATCAGTTCTCCTATAGGGTTCTTAGCCACATAGCGACATTTAGGAACTGGACACCTCTGAAAGATACCCAGGACAGTTACCATGGGATTTGTTGGTACAATGGTCAGTGCCCTTCTTTTAGTCCTTACCCCAGGGACCAGGCCAGCATCTAGTCTTAGCTGCCTTGGGAAGCCATCCCAATATGTGAGGCCCAGTAAGTGAAAATCCTCTGCCTTTGTGTCTCTGTGGTATGTGTGTGTTTGTGTATCTGTGGTGTGTGTGTGTGTGTGTGTGTGTGTGTGTGTAATATAAAGAATCACCCAGTCCAAGTAAATGCAAATAAAGTAGTTACATCACCATAGAACACTAAACATGCACTTGGTAACTTTTATCTGAAATGATTCATCGAGTGATGGACTACTACAATTACAAAGAGTGTGGTCGTGGGGGACCTCTACTCAGAGAGAGTGATGCACTGTGTGAACATTAATGGTAGACTGACAGATGTATATTACCATTTTGCAGAAAAATCTCTCCAATGCTTATAAATTTCTGTGCAAATACCTCAACTTTAGGCTATTTTGAGCTTCCAACATAGCGGGCGGCTTTGTGGAAAGGACATTTAGTGGCAAACCATCATGTTGAGTTCTCACCATGCAGGTACAGTGTCATGGGTGGCTACAAGAGCTTAGCTTGTAAAGAGTAGCAAATAACTGGAAATGATTTTTAACTTTTACTTCTGCTTTAGATAATTTATACAACAACTTAGTCCTCAGCAACGACTGTATTTAATAAAACAAATTCTGAAAATCCTTCCACATGCCCTAAGTAGTTACTCAGAGCTCTGTAGAGGATTGGGCAGTAGAGAGCACTCAGCACTTTTAGGTGTTTGCTTCTCTTTTGGGTGCTTGGTGTCCCAGGAGCAGAGTTTTCAGACAAGCTTTAGTGCTCAGAGGAGCCTACTCTGGCTTGTGGGAGAACACTTTCCTCAGACTTTACTTTTACAGCATCTATGACAATGGCAACACTGAAGTTTATGTTATGCACTTTCCTAAAAAGGAGAAGAAGGGGCCATGACTGCATGGGTGTGGGCCACTAAGTGCATCCCGGGATTCTATATTCTTTCCTTATGAAGGCCATGCAGCTTTCAATCATTTGCTCATCTTGGTGATTTCCATTGTTACCTAACTACTATCTAGAGCTTCCAGTTCCCCACAAGACAAAGTCCAAACTCACTCCTTAGCATTGTTTTGAAAGCTTTGAAAATTTTTTTTTTAAATTGAGCCCTGAGGAATTTGACCCTTGCATACCTGGGTTCTAGAAAACAGAGTTGTAACTCTTAAGTCTAAAAATACACAGCATTTTGCTGCAGGTGAGAAACCTACCTCTAAGGATGAATAGGACATATCAGCCACAGTCTCAAAGAAACACATACAATTCACTTTTCAGAACAAATGCAGCTCTGCAGGGCTTGGGGCACTTAGATGACCCCAGGTTCAATTCCTAGCACGCACATGGTGGTTCACAACTATCTGTAATTCATTTAACAGGGAATCTGATACCCTCTTCTGGGTTCTGAAGGCTCCTGTCACTCAGGAACAATGCATGCACATATAATAAATAAATAAACATTTTTGAAAATAAAACTGAAACTTTGATACTACTATGTATAAGAAGCTATTGTTTTTCTTATGTATTTTTAGATAGATATTAAGAATTTTAAAATGGCTCTTCTCCTGTATTTCCTGGGTCATATGTCTCACACTAGTTACTCTGATCTTTTCAGAAGCTGCCCACATTTTTTACAGTGTCCAGGATTTTGATATTACGTCCAGGGTAGCCTCACTACAGTAACTAGTGTACATCGCATTTTGATGTGGAATTTCAGTTGCCAAGTGTTCCGCAGCACCACAAACTTGCAGCTCAGCGTATTTTTTTGTCAAGAAAGAGCCTGGGATTTACTGTTAATTATGACAATCATTTAGGCACTTGTAGCTGGTGGCTTCTGTGTGTGGACTGGAAAGACACAGAATATCATTGTACAATTTCCACTAGGCAGTCCTGGCCTGGAAGTTCAGTGATAACACCTGCCATGCAGCATTCCTCTCTATGCTTAGACTGCAGGCAGCTGTGTGGGATGGAGTCCTATGTTGCATGCTGCACTGCTTCCTCAGAAAAGGATGTGATTTTCTCCTCCTCTCTGCTCCCTCTTTGGGTGCTGACCAAGGACATGCATGTCAGGGTTCTCCAGAGCTACAGCTCCTCATCCTCTGCCAAGAAGGTCACATGTATCAAATGTGACTCCATCCCTTGAAGCAACAATCACCACAGGATGGGAAAGTCATGTGCCTTTATCAGACCTGGGCTCCTGTTTCACCTTTATTTCTCATGAGCTCCATCCAGGTTCTGCTGTCTCACCAAACTCTGCTTTTGGCCCTCCCTGTTTTTCCAAAGTTTCCCTCTCTATCTAGACCTCACAGTTTACATATCTTGCTCCTACCCACATTTCCCCCATTCCTTCTGCAGCACAAACCCCAAGAGCTCTGGATCCTTGGGCAAGCCCAGGTGCAAGATGTCAGCAGGGCCCTGCTCCTTTATTAATCATCTCTGATTGTTGACCTGTGGCTCTGGGTCATATTATCTCTGTGTGCCTCAAATGTTTCTTCCCACACCTCTTATCCCACTGCTTGATTAGCAAAGTTCCCAAATAATTACATAGATGGCTAAGGGAAAACTCTCTCCTATCTGCAGTTTACTTTACTTTCCTTTTATCTTCGGCATGGGCTCTCACTTTTCTCTTGAGCTTCAGGAACTCACCTTCCTCTTCATGGAATTACTTATAGATCTCCTTCTCCTCCATGTTCCCTCCCTTCCTCTGTTTACACATACCCTCAAGGTCTACTAACAACATTTAAAACCTCTTAGGTCTACAGGCCACCAACTCTTTATATAAATTTGTAGCCTACATTTGTAGTAGCCTCTGTTCATCACTCCGTTTATGCCTTTATTTATTTTATGTTTTTTTTTTTTTTTTTAGAAAGGAATATGGTGGTAATGATATCTAGGTCAAAATTATAATGAATCTACTCTCAAATATACTCAGAAACAAAGTAAACCCTTCTTTTTTTCCCTGTTCTGTGGGAAGGGTGGAGGAGTACCCTTCTTCCCGGCTAAGCTTCCTCTCATGCCAGGACCACAAGGTAATCTCAGATTCTCTACACATACCTATACTGTTACCACTAGGTGTACAATAATTTCTAAATAAAGGAAAGGTGACTTAACCTAAGGATGGTTTTATTTGTCTCGGAAGGGGCTACCAGCACCCCTTCCTGTCTTCTACTTTAAGCGTTATCTCTACAGATCCTTCCTTAATTTTCTGTAAATCCACTAAACACAAACTCCTGAAAACGTCTTAATTTTTTCTACGTTCAAACTTCACATATTTTTTTTTTTTTTTTTTTTTTTTTTTTTTTTTTTGTTTTGGTAACTGACTTTGCCTCACATTGACATTGGTGTTAGAGCTATAGTTTTAGAGTTTTTCTTTCTTCCTTTCTTCCTTTCTTCCTTCCTTTCTTTCTTTATTTCTTTCTTCCTTCCTTTCTTTCTTTATTTCTTTCTTCCTTCCTTTCTTTCTTTCCTTCTTTATTTTTGCCAGTATTTATACAATTATAAATTACTTAAATGCTTTGCTATTGACATATATTTGGATTGATTACAGTTTCATGCTATTATGAAAAATGTTGCTTTTTTTGTTTGTTTGTTTGTTTTGTCTTTCCAGACAAGGTTTCTCTGTGGCTTTGGAGCCTATCTTAGAAATAATTCTGTAGATCAGGCTGGCCTCAAACTCACAGAGATCTGCCTGGCTCTACCTCCCGAGTTCTGGGATTTAAGGCATGAGCCACAGATGCCTGGCAAGTTGCTCATATTCTTACATAGTCTGGTGAAGGAAACATTGTTAAAAATTCATCACCAATACAAAGAATAAAAGAAAGGTTGAGTGTGATGGAATGCCTATAATCCCAGCACTCAGCAAGCAAAGGAACAAGGATCATTCCAAATTTGAGGTGAGTGTAGGGTGTAATTGTTTCATTTTGAGATAATATTCTTAATTTAATCTTCATATGACATATGTATATGCACACAGTGACAGGATGGAATTCACTTATATAATAGTTGTATTTGTTATTGACAGAATTTAGGGGAAAATGCATACTTTTTGAAAAGTATACAACCTTTATCAGTCTACATTTTGCATTTTAAAAACTGGGGGCAGTCAGTCCTGACTCTTCTCTGAACACTTCCAAGAAATTTAGATTATGTAAAAAAAAAAATTAATAAGAGGCAGACAGTTCCCCAGGGCAGCAAGAAATTGTTAGCCAGAACTGAAGGCAAGGTGGAAACCACAGAGCTGGGTCTGTGGTGACAGCTACAGGCTCTGGCTTTTTCCTGCTGTTTCTGCTGTGAGACTGACAAAGTTGAGGAAAGAAAAATCAAACAAGTATAAGGTTTGAAAGCAAAGAGGTCTTAATCTAAAAACAATGTGGGGGAAATGCTACAATAAATATCTATTTCTTTAACATACAGAGATAAAAATGCATGGCTCCCTAAGACTTCAACTAAGATAACATCAGTATAGTTTGTTCCTTTATGTGTATACTCACCTCCAAAGGACAAATGGGAAAAGAGTATAAGTAGCCTGGATCATTTTCTGTGAATGGACGTTGTGTAATCTGAAATAATTAGGTGGTATACACAACACAAAGTGGACATTGTTTGCTCAGAAAGGCCCAAATGGAACAAATATATTTTCTAGGTCAGTTCAAGCAGAAGAAGGAGTAAGCTTATTTAGAAAACACTCTGGCTTCTCACCATGACCACTAAGCTGATCGAGATGGGTTTGGCAAGACCCAGCCACGTGTTATGGAAACAGGGGCCTGAGAGAACTGTGGTGAGGCCTTCAGAGATTTTGTTGGTCTTGGCTAAATTTACTCCTTCACCTCAACTATTTTTGATGGGAACAAGAATCAAGACTAACTTGAAGGCATGGTCTGCTGGGGAAAACAGTTGGAACACTGTGGAAATATTTTCCAGGGTCAAAATGTGGTTGGGGCCATGCTGGCTCAACTAGTGAGCCCCAAGGAGTCTCACTGAGTCCTGCTGGGCTGGTGTGTTTGCTCTTTCATCTCACAACAGCAAAAGCTATGAGTCCCACGTTGCCAGGAAGCACATATGCTTTGTATCACATGCTCAGGGTTCAAAGTATATTGGATCCCTTTCACCTCTGAATCCTGAAAATGTGGTCTGTCATAAAATGTGGGCATCATGGTGTGTGTGTGTGTGTGTGTGTGTGTGTGTGTGTGTGTGTGTGTGTGTGTGTGTGTGTGTAGGGGGGAGGTTTGTACAGACTCTCAGGTTCAATTTAAAGAATACCAGGAGTTTTACATCCATGTTGAGATCTTAAACACATACTGGCTTAAAAAAATATTTTAGTTTTTGAAATTACAATATATTTTAAACATTTTCTCCTTCCCTTCCCTCCTCCAAGTTCTCCCATATACCCCGTCCTTTAGCTTTAGAATTCATGGCCTTTTATTTTGTATCAATGTTTACTACATGCACACACATACACACAATTAAATATGCACACACATATGCATTCTTAAATATAGCATGCTTAGTTTGGATAGTATTACATTTATTATGTTTTCAGTGTTGACCACTAAGTATTGGAAAACCGATTGCCCTTCACTGGAGAAGACTATTTCTCAGTATTCCTTGGTTGTCTGGAGTTGTACAGAGTTGAACCCTTGCGAGATACCTCCAGTCCACTGTAGCAGCATGCTTAGGCAATTATGTTGGAGAGAATTTATAGGTGTAGCTTCTGACATTACTAAGAGGCACATTCTCACAGCATACTCTCAAAACCTGACTGTTAACAATCTCTCCACCCCTCCTTCTGCAAAGTCCCCCAAAGCCTTACTTTCAGGAATTGTTTTGTACATGTACTCCTTGGATTGTTTACCCACAATTCGGCATTTTACTTAGCTGTGGTTTTTCTGTATTGGTTTCTCTTCACTGCAAAAAAAGATGTTCCTTGGATGAGGTGAGGACTACACTTATATATGTGAGTATATGAACAAATATTTATAATGTAGTTAGGAATTATGTTGTTTTAATACAGTGCTGGTTGTAATTTATCTTCTAAGACCCACAACTGAACTAACCTTGAGTAATTGGCTAGGTTTCTAGTACCAGGCAAGCTTTCTATATTGTTGAGCAGGTAAGTTCAATTAGAGAGCTTTTGGTTACTATCAAGGTACGTGTGCTACTTTTATACTCTTAGTGATTATAGGCTGGCCTTCTCTCTCTCGGTTCATAGGCATCCCAACTGGGCATATTATATTTTATACTTGACTGCACATCAGAATCATTTGTGAGACTTTGAAAAAATAAGAGCAACCTCGGAGAGATGGCGCATACCTGCTATTCCAGCACTCACTCCAGAAGTCAAAGTAGGAGAATCAAGAGATCACATACTTGTAAATGGAGCTCTTAATTGTTCTAAGTAATAAAAACCAGGAGTCAGATATAGAGGAAAATGTTGAACAATCAGAGAGAAGGAGCAAGCCACCGTCACACCTTATCTCCTTAGTGCCTCAGCAGACAAGAGAGCAATTTCAGGTTTTCCCAGATTTATGTCCTGTTTCTGCCCAGCTACTTTACTTCCTGTCTGTCTGTACAGACCTCCAGATCTCTATGGTTAGCTAGTGGCAAACTCCATTCTCTGACCTTCAGGCAGCCCTTATTTGTACAAGCAAGATAACATCACAATCACATCCAAAGGGGATTAACAGCAGTCTTGTCTAAAAAATAAAACAATAACCTCAACATCCCAAATCTACAGATGCTTGTCTCAAGGGGGGAAAATGAGGTTGATAGGTTGTCCCTAAGTATCTGGCATCTTAAGGGTGTCATGGCAACTGGAATATACTGCCCTTTTCAGGAAGCAAGAGTCCTACCACTACTTCCCTATCACACATCTTATTTTAATTATTTTTGTTTTTTAGAGACAGGGTTTCTCTGTATAAGCCTTGGCTGTCCTGGAACTCACTCTGTAGACCAGGCTGGCCTCCACACAGAGAGATCTGCCTGCCTCCCCTGTGCTGGGATTAAAGGTGTACACCACCACCTGCATCAATCATTTTATTAACCTTTATGTATATCATTGAACTTTTCCCTTCTGAAACCCTCCTCCATTTTCCAATCTCCCAATACCATCACTGCCACCATTCTGATTTTTCTACTTTTAAAATTTCTTCTGCAAAATAAATTCAGATCAAGTAAGTGGGGGTGGAGGGGAAGGGAAGGAGGGAGAGAGAGAGATAAAGAGAGAGGGACAGCGAGAGAGAGAGAGAGAGAGAGAGAGAGAGAGAGAGAGAGAGAGAGATTTCATATCCTGCCTCTCCTGGGTGTGCTAGGATTATAAGTGTGCACCATCACTCTGAATTATATTGAATATAGTTTTGTTATACATGCCACACAGATTTCTTCTCATGAATTCATGGAGCCCAAAACTTTCCCCTGCTTGCTGAGATACCACATTGCCTGGAAATAGCTCAAGAACTACCTAGGAGCAGTTTTGTTATACCTATTTCCTGCAGTATTACAAGGAACGATACTCTTCCACAGTTTCTCTTCTGATTTTTGTTTCCATTTCTTAATATATAACATACACAGTTTCTTAATTTTTATTGGTGTCTATTGTTTGTTTTCATTTATGTAGTACTTTTCCTTGTGGCATGTCACAACCTCTGAATAGTCATATTAAGTTGAATGACTTAACAAAGCAAGTGTTTACATAATTACTACACAGGCAACAAAATTCAAAGTTTTCAGAGTTCAAAGATACACCCTATCCACTTCAACTTTACACAGTGCCCCCTCCCCAGAGATTATATAATCTAACTGTTTAAAACACAGATTTTACAATTTTATTACCTTTTTTTCAGGATTTTTATTCTGCTGTGGTTTGAATGTAAACTGCCCCCATAGACTTGTGTGATGGGCAGGTTGCTCCTCAGTAGTCTGTTCTGGAACATTGTTGAACCCCTAGGAGGTGGAGTCTTGCTGGAGGAAGAGGACCACTAGGGTCAGGCTTTGAAGTTTTATGCTCTGGCCTCACTTGCTTCCTGACTACAGAGGCAATGGAAAGGATTCACACTCCTGCTACCAGGCATTTTCTACCAAGACATACTATATATCCAAAATATGCCCTCTTTCCCTTAAGTGTTTTTCTGTTGTTGCTTTCGTTTTCCTCTGTCAGGTATTTGGTCACAGGAACAAGGCAAGACACTACTATACCTTCCCACATACCATTGATTTATGTAGATCTGAATTTTATAACATCTTTTTCATGTTTTACTTTCTCTACTAGTCAGACATGCTGTATGTAGCTATAACCTGTACATTTTCACTACTCTGGACATAGCATTTGGGGATTTTATAAAACTAGACTGTTTTAGAACCAGCCATTAGGCTTTGATTTCCATGATAGCACACCAATGCTGTGCTTTAGAAGGTGGGATACCGAGCAAAGAGGGTGTGCATGCTACATTTACTGGGTCCAATGTGTTGCTCCACTCACTGAATCTTTTGTGAGTTTGATCTATCAGTCACAGAGAAAACTTACATCCTCTGTGATGATTGTGGGCTTCCGTCAGTGTGTCAACTTTTGCTGTAAAGGCCACTCAAATCAAAGTGTAGTTTTCCTACAGATGGAAACTTCCACCAAGTGGTATGGTAGGCTCTAGCAGTGCCAGGCTCTCCTTTTATAAACCTGCAGTGCTGTCTTGAACATGCACAATCCTGTCATCTCCAAGCCATACCATCCATGAACGCTGGCTGGCCATTTTGTTTTCTAGACTTCTGTTCTGGTTTAGACCTCCAGTACAATGCTGATATGACTTAGGGGCAACAGGAGAACGCACTGTGCTCTGGAGATTAAAATAGAAGCATGTGACATATCACTACTCATCATGATGTTGAAGCTTATCGAATTAAGACAAAATATGTCACCCTTTGGCCCTAAACTTCTGAGTAGCTTCCCCGTTTCGGCACAATGGACAAAAGCACTTGCAGTGACCTCTGAGAGGTTATGTGACCTGGCCCTTCGTTGCTTCCCTGGCCAACTTTCCCACTATTTTCCCTGCTCACAGTTCCAGGCACAGCATGCTACCTGCTGTTCCATCGATACTTCATGTCTACACTGCTGTGACCTCTTCTGCAGACATCCCATGGCGAGCTCCCTTACTGTGTTCACGTCCTTGCTTAGAGCACATTCTCATGTGTACCTAGTGGCAGCCCTATTTCTCTTTTACTTCCTCTAGTTACTCAGGCCAATTCTCACTTTTGGAAAAAACGATACCAAAGCTAGCATGGTCTCAAGCAATGTCCTGTGCACATGCCTAACTGACAGGGTACCTTGTCAGTCTTCCTCTGGACCTTTGTGGCCTGGACAAACCTCTCCTTCCAGATGTGCTTCATGACACTTGAGGTTTCCCTGTGGCCTTACAGGCTTCTGCTGTTTTGTCTTTGCTGCTTCTCCCTTTTCCCAGATTTCATGGTGAGAGAGCATCCTGTGTTCTTATCTCTACTCACTCCCTTGTTGGGACTGCCTCTGCCATGTCTTAAAAATCGCTCTGTGGATGCTCCTATTTCTTTGTTTCTAATCCAGACCAAGCTGTTGAGGTTGAGATTGAACATTTACCCCTTTGTTGATACCTCATTTGGCAGCTCAGGATTATATAGAACAAAATTCCCACCTTTCTCTTTTTTTCAACTACACCCCAAGTCCCTATCTGATAATGAGCCTTACCTAGCAGAGGCTCAGCGGCAAACATTTGGATTTAACCCTAGTTCTCTTCAGTGAGACACAGCGGATAGGCTGTTTTACCTCCAAAACATATTCCAAAACAGAACCAAGCTCCAAGTTGGCAACTTGGAGAGACTCTGAACAATATCCACTACTGCTAAATATACACAGGACACCACACTTTATTTATATACTTCTTTGTTCTACCCCAAACTGGAAAACTCCAAATGTGCATCAGTAGTAAAGCAGATGATTAAATGATAGGCTGTTCACATAAGACAATGTTATACAACAATGAGAACAAGCAAATGATTATTCTGTGTAATAACAGAAATGAATCCTCAGAAATCTCACTCCAGGGGTGGATGGAGCAAGACTCAGTGGAGTATATAGGGTGAATGATCCCATTATAGTTACAAACTATGATAAAAACTGACAGCCCAGATGAACCACAATGCTATTAGTCAGGAGAGTGCTTTTGGAGAAAGTATGTGGGAAAGAGACAGGGGCTCTGTGGGCACAAACAATGAGTGTTTCTTCAACTGGGCTCTGGAGGAATCCTGAGGCAGGATCTCTGAACCCTATGTACTCTGTGTACTCTGTGTACTCTATGAACCCTGTGTACTCTGCAGTCTGCTGAGTCTCAGACATTCTTCCCACCTGAACACTTCTAGTGTAACCTGCTACTTCTTACTTGTATCACCTTGCTCTCAAAAGACATTTAATGTTATTGTCAAGTTTTCATTATTCGAAGGATATCCACTTGGCAAAAACTTTCCATGTCTTTAAGTATATGTCCTGACCTCATGGCTCAGCAGTTAAGGGCAATTACTGCTCTTGCAGAGGACCTTGGTTCAGTACCCAGCACCTACATGGCAGTTCACAATATCTGTAACCCCAGTTCCAGAGGATTCAACACCCTCTTCTGCTCCCCCCAACACACCAGGCATACATGGGCACACAAAAACATGCAGGCAAAACACTCATACATGAGGCTGGAGAGATGGATAAGAGTTTAAGAGCACTGACTGCTCTTCCAGAGGCCCTGAGTTCAATTCTCAACAACCACATGGTGGCTCACAACAATCTACGATGAGATTTGGTGCCTACTTTTAGCATGAAAGAATACATGCCAGAACACTTTATATATAATAAATAAAATCTTTAAATAAAAAACACTCATACATATAAAATAAATCCCAGCTCTTGGGAGACAGAGGCAAATGGATATCTGTGAGTTTAGGTCCACCTGGTCAAAATAGCAGGTTCCCAGACAGCCAAGGCTACCCAGTGAGACCCTGTCCCTAATCAATTCTCCTTGAGTACTTACAGCTGTCCCACAGGCATTCCCTTCCCTGCCCTTTCCCGAGTGGGGGCCACTCCTGAGCAGTGCCTGCGACCTGGGGTTCTCTTGATTTCAGACAGCATTGCCCAGTGCTATTGTCCCGCTTCGTTCATCACTGGCTTGTTCAGACCACTTTACTAAAGTTACATCTACATTCCTCCAGCACTCCACCTCAAATTATTCTTCTGCTCTGTTACCACTGTTTAACACTTGGCAGGAATTTCTGTAGTAACCCCTAAAACATGTCCACCTAGAACCTAAAGGGTTTTTTTATTTTTCAGATGTAACTGAGAGCCTCAAGATGAGACCATCCTGGATTAGTAAGGACACTAAATCCAATAACAAGTGCCCTTAGAAAAGAAAACACAGAAAAGAAGGTGATGTGAGAGTAGAACAAAGCTCCAAGCGATATGGTTTTTAAGTCACCGAACAGATGGGTCCCCAGAAACCACCAGGAGAGGCCCATGGGACACATCTCGCAACACACAGCATGACCCAACTTACCAAATCTTGACCTAGGGATTCTGGCTTCTGTAAGTAAGAACTAATTTCTGTTACCTTAAGCCATCGACTGTGCAATTTGTTAGAGGAGCCATAGGAACTAATGCATGAAAGCACTCATTACTTTGTTCATGCTGGCTCTCAAATGACACCCTACAGGCACTCAAGCAAATTAAAAAAAAATTGTTTTTAATTGTGAAGTTTACTAAATATTGTTGGAAATAGTCTAGATTTGGTTGGATAAACAAGTTATGATAGACTGTACACTGGATATTTCCCAACAACAAACGAGATATACTAATGGCATCCACTCAGATGCAGGCAGATCTTAAATATTAAATATACTTTGTTGATTGAAAGAAGCCACATTTAACAACTAACTTATGATATTATTGTATGAATTCTAAAAAAATGGCACACTAAGCTATCAAAATAAAAAGCAGAACAGTGGTTGCTAAGGACTCAGGATCCAGGAGAGTTATAGCAGAGGCAGAGAGAAATAGATATGCTATTTCCCAATTGTGGTAGTAGTTATGTGGGGATGTACATTTGCCAGAAATCATCATATATTTCCTCATAATGGATACACATTACCTAAATGCTCTGATAATAAAAAGCAATTAAAAACTTAGAATAATATATAATCATCTAAAGCAAACACTATGCTCCCTAGAATAAGCCTAAAATGTTATTTTGAAGTCCAAAAATATGGTTAAGGCTATCCAGCACAAGAAAGATGAAAATATAAAACCAAAACAGCAACAGACAGTTGCTTATTAAAAGGAACTTTACAAGACAACACAGATAACTGAATTCACACTGTAGACCTCTAGGACATTCCTCTTTTGCTATACAGAGACCCAGCACAAACAGCAGAAAGCCCAGTCATGCAAACTCTTCTGGGTTGTAAATCGTGGTAAATAAGGATCTGGGAAGCAACAAGTTGATGGATGTTTATTCGGAGAGAAATCACTTACACAAGAAACAGTTGATCTCCACAGGTTCCAGTTTCAAGGATGCTTCCGGATGCTCTGTCTCCAACCAGGAAGTAAGAACACTAGCTGGGGTCCGGTACCCCAGCCCCAGCCCTCCCACTCCGTGAAGGTCATGTCCACATCTGTCCCCACCCCCAAGGGGCAACAGGTGCAGGCAGGGTGGATATCTCACAATTCCCCATTTAGTCTAAAGAAGAGATTTAGGCTTGACTACATTGATGGGAGCTGTTCTGAGAGAGACAGATAGTTTGCTCACTATTCACAAACCCCACACTCACCCTTTTCTCTATATTGTCCTTTTCTTAAAATGGATTACTTCAGATCACTGTTTGCAATTATAAACACTGGTTGAAGTATTCAAGGGTTTTGCTGAATATGATCATAGATCAATCTTTTTTTTTCAAGTTAATTTATGGGCTCAGAACCATTGCTGGCAGCTTTCAAGTAACAGATGTTTACCAAGGAAGGAAAATTCCAGACCGTTTCATTGTGAATATTGTAAAACTGCTCAATACTGTGTCAGCTGACAAGGCCTAGCAAAATATATATATGGAGAAAGTGTCATAACTGAAATCATAACCCAGGGAGAGGCAGGCTGAAACAAGGATATGGTGTCATTACTTATGTGGTAGCCCCGAGGGAGAAGGGAATCAGCAGGAACCTCAGGTGCAACAGAATGTTTATAGACCCTAGGAAGACAAGATACACTGAGCCTGAGAGCAACATATTTTTTTTTTTGTATTTCAGTCTGCCTTCCTTACCTCCTGAAGGGCACACAAACTTGGGTGAGGCTGCACAGCTTTCAAAGTGCAGGTGGCAGAAGGCTGGCTGTGAGTTGCTTTGACAGAAGTTACAGGATATATATATATTGAGCTCTTTTTAGATTCAGGCACTTTATTACTTACATCAGTAACAACAGAGATGAAGCCAAAGGAGCCAGCTTCTCGGGTCTTCTCCCCGAATACCAAAAAGGACAACGGCTCATCAAAACAGGAAGGGTACCAGCAACAAGAGCTGTGAGATACTCTACTATTGGGAAGTCAAGCCTAGACCCCCTCCCCTAGCAAGAAGTTTTGTATTTTGCAAGTCCAAAGGGAGAAGGGTGTCAGTGGGAGATAGCTTAAATGGTTTCACATACTCCTGTGTTCTGAGAGAATCAGAAGGCAGCCTGACAAGTCTGAGATTAGCAACATTAACACTTGTCTGTAAGAGCCACTCCCCTACCCACCCACCCACTGCCATTGCTAAGAGAAGTACTATTAACAAACTCTAAAACAAACAAATAGAAAAAAAAAACATAAAGAAAAGCACCCAGGAAATGAAGGCACTAAGATCAAGATTTCAAGGCCAGTCTACCAATTATAGCAAGACCCTGTCTTTAAAAAATAAATAAAACCTAAATACAGTCAGTGGTGGTGCACACCTTTAGTCCCAGCACTCAGGAGGCAGAGGCAAGAGGATCTCTGTGAGTTTGAGGCCAGCTGAGACTACAAAGTGAGGTACCGGGCAGTCAGTGACACTCAGAAAAACCCTGCAATTAACAAGAACAACAACAAAAAAGCCATGTGCAATAAATGGGCTTGACATTGAATTGCAAAGACCTAGTCCAGGAATGTTTGTTTTTGTTTGGCCCAGGTTCAATTAATGCCTAGGTTTAGCAATCCAGGCACAATCCTCATCCCCATAAAGAGGGTACATTCCCAGTATCCTCACTCCCCAGTGGGACCGAGCAAGGTGTTCCCCAGTGCTAACATTCTTCTTTCCCACCCCTCATTCTATGCTTTTGTCCTGCTGGGATCACCTCCCAAGTACTTAAACCAAATCTCCAGGATTTGTGACAAGTCCAAATAGCAAACCTGACCCAGAAACATCCCTAGTAAAGAACTCTGGGCACCAGCACTCACAATTTAAAAATTGGGATAAATTAAGGCAGTGGTGGTACATGCCTCTAATGTCCTCAGCACTCAGGAGGCAGAGTTTAAGGCCAGCCTGGCCTATAGAGCAAGCACGCTATATAGAAAAACCCGTGAATCACCCCCACAAAATAAAACCCAAAACACACACCACACACACACACACACACACACAAATGGGATGAAGATAAGGCAGATTCTGTTTAGCCACTGTTATCTCAGATGTCCCAGAAACATTTAGATGCATCGAGTGCACAGGCAGCAAAATGTGCTCAAAATCATGTCCAGGGACTATAAAGGTTATAAAGGAGGCCAAATTCTCAAATGCCATGCCTAGAAGTCCTTGTCTGAACTGGTGCTCTAGGTGGGAAGGAACGAAAACCATCTGGGTAGACCTTGGTTTTCCAAATCCCCTGAACTCTGGAGTCACATTCCCTTCCTACAGGAGAGTCTCCTCCCATTACCTGGAACAGGACCTCTTTACAGAACAGCCTAGCAAGGCTTGTTGGTCATTCTGGGTATCTGAGACTACTCTTCTCTCAATCAGTGTGGAGAGCAGTGTTTCTGGTTCCTAGTGACCCCACGTAATGCAATGGCTGCTGCTCTCTTGCTTCGGACTCTTCAAGCCACTAAGAAAGCAGTCCAGGAGAGGAGAGGCTACACGGGAAGAAGGTGACAGCTCAAGAATCATTAAGAGCTGGGACTAGTGCAATGTAAGGGGAAAGAAGTATTCATGGGAATGCTTGCTGATGTTTAGGGGCAAGGGCTGACCAACAGAAGGGCTCATCGAAGGGAAAATCTGTAATAAATAGAAAAGGATGGAGATTTAAAAAAAAAATTCCCAGTGGCTTCAGTAAAGTTTCCAAAAGTAAAAAATATAGGCTGTCCTGCTAACCTTCTAGTTGCTGGCATTTTTCTTTACTTTATTGTTAAAAAAAAAAAAAAGACTATCAGTCACTGTGCTCAGACAAAAAAGTGTAATACACAAGACGATGGAGGCTGAATGGGGTGTACTGTGGAAGATGCTTACTGGTTGCTTTAACATATCACCCCTTTTATACCCGGATGTTGAGACAGAAATCACACATCAAACCAACCCCTGTGAAATGTCTGATACAGTGGATTTTAGTATATATACTACACTGTAAAACCTCTGCTACTAATTCCCAAACACCTAAACTAAAACTAAAAATTTAACCATTTAGAATCTCTTCATCTCCCCTTGTGGCTCCCTGACTAACTGCATGCAACCTGACTAGAGGGAAAACCTGACCCTCATTTACAGGAGCATGAACACAGTATCTCGGATTTGTCACACTTCAGTAGAAGTGTTAAGAATTGTCTCTGCAAGTGTCTAAGAGTTCCAGTAGGACAGAGTTTTGGCTGCTTTTCTGGTAACTTAACCTACCTGAATACTTGCCTCCTGTAGGAATCCCTATATAAGCCACCTGCACTCAGACCCTGAACCAGCTAAAGCTTTCTTCAGTGATGTTTTCATGGCACTAGAAATCACATGCATTAATCCCCTCAGCCCCCCATCCCCCACTTACCAAGAGACAGCCTTGGTGATTTGGAAGAAACTTTACCCTTTACTCATGGAATAGCTATTGTGGTTTCTTTGTTGCACCCATTTTATTCATCTGGTGCCAAAATCCCTTCCTTACCTCTCTACCTCTCTTCCTTCCTTCCTTCCTTCCTATCTATTTGTTTATCTCTCTTTTTTTCCCATTCATCTGCCATGTCTGATGACCTGAGTTAGATCCTTGGAATCATGTGGAGAAAAACAACTACCACAAGTTGTCCTCTGATTTCCACATAAACACCATAGTATGCACACACCACACACATTCACAGAGAATAAATACATATTAAAAAAAATTCCCATGCCTTTAATCTCAGCATTTGTGAGGCAGAGGCAGGCAGAGGATCTCTGATTTTAAGGCCAGTCTGGGATACAGAGTGAGTTCTAGGATAGGCGGGGCTACACAGAAAGACCTTGTTTCTAAAACATAAACCAGACCAAACCAAACCAAACGCCCCACAAATTTAATATATGCCTCAATTTCTTAACCCCACTTTAAATATTTATTTACTTTATTGTATACATGTGTACTGTGTACAAGCAGGTGCTTGTGTAGGCCAGGAGAGAACATCAAATCTCCTGGAATTAGAGTTATAGCTCGTTGTAAGCCACCTCATGGGTGCTGGTACCTGAACCTTTGTCTCCTGCAAAAATAATTGCTTTGAATAGCTGAGTTATCTCTCTAGTCTCCAAAGATAGCATTGTTACTTATATGCATGCATGTGTGTCTGCTTGTGGAGGTACCTGCCAAGGTCGGAATAGGTGACTAGATGGCATAGAGCTGGAGCTATAGGCAACTGTGGGTGTCTCAGTGTGGGTGCTGGGCAAATTTGGGTCCTCTGAAAAAGCTGCAAGCACTTTTAACTGCTGAGTCATCTCTCCCAGTCCCTTTATCTCTTTACCCTTATTTCCTTCTTTCAGTATTGGAGGGTGAACCCAGGGCCTTGTACATGTAGGCAAATTGCTCTACCACTCTTTATTTGGAGGAAGAGTCTTGCTAAATTGCTCAGACTGGACTTGAACTCACTCTGTAGCACTTGAGGGCCTTGAACTTGTGCTCATCCTTCTTCAACATCTCAAGTTGAAAGGTTACCAGGCCTATGTTACCAGGCATAATTTCTTGCTAGCAAAATCCACACTGGCTCCAAGTGATCATATTTGTTTTTCAGTGCTCATAATCTTCTATTTAACAAATTGATAGTTGGCTTCATAATGAGTTTATTGCTACATTTGAAAATTACAAAGGATGAGGATGGAGAGGTAGCTCAGCTGATAAAGTGCTTACTGTGCAAGTATGAAAACCTGTGTCCCAGTCTGCAGCACCCTTTACACTGGCAGAGTAGCAAGGCCTATAATCCCAGTGCTGGCAGGGAGAAACGGAAGAACCCGGGGGCCTGATAGTCAGGTGATAGAGCCTGTCTCAAAAGACAGAGAAAGATAGTGGAAGGTCCATACACACTCAAACAGACACACACACACACACATACACACACATGCATACACATGCTCACAAGGGCATGTATACCCACAGATGTGAATAAACATGTATGTCTTAGCACCACACAAGTGTCTGTTGCTTGTGAAAGTCAGAAGAAGTTGTCAGATCCCATGGGCCTAGAGTTACAGATGGTTGTCAGCCATCAAGTAAGTGCTGGGAATTGAACCTGGGTTTTCTGCAAGATCAAAAAGTGTTTTTAACTGATGAGTCAGCTCTCCAGCTCTGACTGTTTCTTTATTTACTTTTTAAAATAGGCAATTCTGTGGCAAGACATGCCTTCACTGGTTACAGGATGACAGTATGAAAGATCACAGGGCCATTCCAATACCTTTCTTAACTATTTCCCTTCAGGAAATACTGAACAGATATTGTTTCTTTGTCTGGTTTGATTTTTGATGGCAGTTTAGCTTGCTAAGATTGAAAGACTTGCTTTCATCCTCAAACACTTGCTTGCAGAGGTAAATCATGTTTTACATTTCTAATGCAAAGCTTAGAACACAGGCACTTATGTGTAAGCAGAGGACAAAAAATAGCAAACTTTTACAAACAAATGTATTAAAAATGCAAGCATTTAAAATGTAAGGATCTATAGGAATCTCATTTAGTTTGGTTTATCAAAATGGAAACCACAAATAGTAATGGTTTTATCAAATATTATTACATATTTCAGAGAGGAAAACATTCCATATAGTTAGATTTACAACACATAAATGAATAAATATTCATTTCACACATATACAAATGTAAGAATAAATAAACATTTAGCTGTCAAATTGAAGATGATAATAACAAACCCTTTACATTTTATTTTTGATAGCAAAATGTCTATGTCATAATTCTGAAGGCTTGAATTTTAAAGTTAGGTCAAAGCTGCATATATTAGTTTTTGCTTTTGTTTTATAATGTGGGGAACAATCCCAGTGCCTCACATATAGAAGGTTAAATGCTCTCGCTGGGCAGGAGCTTCTTTAAGATGGCTTACCAGCCCTGACTTTTCAGTTACCAGTACACTAACCACTAAATCGAGGCTGGGCTAGGTTCCCAAAGGGCCAAAACGTATAGAGTGAACAGGCTTTGTTGAGTTAAATGAGATAAAACTTAAAACTGGGACGCCATGGGAAATAAACTTAAAACTGCACTCTGCTGAGTGGCCTGTGTTTAAATGCAAAGCAGGACAGTGACAAAACCAGAAACAGCCCATGGCGTGAGTGAGGGAAGCATCACACTGATTCTCGAAGCCTGTTTGTTTGTCTCACTGCTTAAGAGATTTTAAGGGCTCATAAACACTTCTGAATTATTATTCAACAAGTAAACACACTACACAGAATATTTCAAAGCCACTACCAACAAAAATAAATGAGCAAACAAATCAACTTCTACCCAGTAATGTATTACTGGCTTCTTAACAAATCTTTTCGTTCTGGCATTAAACTGAGAAAGGGGGTAGGGAGGATACAACTAAATGGTTTCTAGAAAAAAAAAAACATTTTCCATTTAGTGAAAAGTTCTGGATTCTGACTTCTACAGAACATGCTGGTCCACAAATGATGGAACAGAGGTAATTATGTTGAGCTAAAGAAATACAGGGTGAAAACAGAGTCCTCAAAGAAAGCCCTACAAGAAACTCATGAGTGATCTAACTACAAAGAGATGGAAGAGAAGAATATGTGTGGGAAATGTTGGCTTGTTACTATAGTTTTTTTTTCTTCCTTTTCAGAGTCATTCATCTTCTAAGATTGCCTCCTTTGCCTTTTTAGGGACAAATTACCTCACTGCTATTTGTTCCTTTACAATTTTAACAAAGTTTAAGTGAAAATAACAGAGAGCAGTGCAGTCTTTTCTGGGAATAAGTTCCTTATTTGTGGAGGTTCATACACATGTGACATGTTTGCTTTGAGAAATGGGAAAACGTCTTCCATGTTAACATGTGGAGAGTAAATGCTTTCTTTCTGAGTTTTAACTGTCTCGTGGTCTTCATTCATTCATAACTGCACTACACACTGCAGGTATGTGTACTGTTTCTAATACTTTCTTTATGACTGGCCAAGGAAAAGCACACCAAGAGAAATATTAACGCCTCTTGTAAGCACCATTTCTCTACACATATACAAACCATAACCCAAAGTCCAACCTGGAACCCAGTCACCCACTTTCTGTTGAGTCAAATTTTGAAAGAGTTCTAATTCACATTCAGGCTAAAAGGATATTCTCGAAATAAGTCTAAAGACTGCATATACTCTCAGTCCATCTGCTATCTAAACTGTGAAAGCATAGAATATATATGTCTTTCTCCCACTCATAACATGTGACAAGTCAGGATGCAAAAAAAAAAAAAAAAATGACTGCATCTCCTTTGACAAACAGCACTCATGATAGAGAGATGCAAAGTTAACTCAGTCTTCAACTGAAAGCCTTAGAACACAGAGATCCGAACTCACCCCATAGCAATAGATTGAAGGAAATAATCAACTTGAGGGCTGAAATCAATAAAATAGAAACCAAGAAAACAATATGAAAAAAAATCAATGCAACGAAGAGTTGGTTGTTTGAGAAAATCAACAAGATAGACAAACCTTTATCCAAACTAACAAAAAAGCAGAGAGAGAACATGCAAATTAACAAAATCAGAAACAAAAAGGGGAACATAACAACGGACACAGAGGAAACCCAGACAATTTCAAGATCATACTTTGAAAATCTGTATTCCACAAAAATTGTAAATTCAAAGGAAATGGACGAATTTCTGAATAACTATCACTTACCAAAATTAAATCAAGGACAAACAACTTAAATAGACCTATAAACCCCAATGAAATAGAAGCAGACATCAAAAGCCTTCAAACCAAACAAAGTCCAGGGTCAGATGGATTCAGTGTAGAATTCTACCAGACATTCAAGGAAGAACTAATACTACTACTCCTCAAAGTGTTCCACAAAATAGAAACAGATGGTTCATTGCCAAACTCTTTTTATGAAGCCACAATAACCTTGGTACCCAAGCCTCAGAAAGACACAACTAAGAAAGAAAACTACAGACCAATATCCCTGATTGATGCAAAAATACTCAATAAAATACTGGCAAACCAAATTCAAGTATACATCACAGAAATCATCCACCATGACCAAGTAGGCTTCATTCCTGGAATGCAGGGATGATTTTCATACGAAAATCTATCAACGTGATCCATCATATAAACAAACAGAAAAAGGAAAACCATATGATTATCTCCCTAGATGCGGAAAAAGCCTTCGACAAAATTCAACACCCTTTCATGATAAAGGTCTTGGAGAGGTCAGGAATAACAGGAACATACCTAAACATAATAAGAGCAATATACAGCAAACCAACTACCAACATCAGAGTGAATGGAGAGAAACTTAAAGCAATTCCTCTAAAATCATGAACAAGACAAGGCTTCCTTCTCTCTCCATATCTCTTCAATATCATACTAGAAGTTCTGGCTAATGCTATAAGACAACAAAAGGAGATCAAAGGGATGCAAATTGCAAAGGAAGAAGTCAAACTGTCTCTGTTTGCAGATGATATGATAGTTTACATAAGCGACCCAATAAAATCTACCAGGGAACTCCTACAGCGATAAACACCTTCAGCAAACTAGCAGGATACAAGATAAATTAAAAAATATCAGTAGTCCTACTTTTTTCAGACGACAAAGAGACAGAGAAAGAAATCAGAGAAATATCACCCTTTACAATAGCCACAAACAACATAAAGAATATTGGTGTAACACTCACCATACAAGTAAAAGTCCTATATAATAAGAACTTTGTGGCTGTAAAGAAAGAAATTAAAGATGATACCAGAAAATGGAAAGATCTCCCATGCTCTTGGATAGGTAGGATAAACATAGTAAAAGTGGCAATCTTGCCAAAAGCAATCTACAGATTCAATACAATCCCCATTAAATCCCACCACAAATTTTCACTGACCTTGAAAGGATAATAATCAACTTTACATGGAAAAACAAAAGACCCAGGATAGCCAAAACAACCCTATTCAATAAAAGAACTTCAGGAGGCATCACCATTCCTGACTTTAATCTCTACTACAGAGCTGTAGTTCTGAAAACAGCCTGGTAGTGGCATAAAAGTAGACAGGTAGACCAATGGAATCAAATTGAAAATCATAATATTAACCCACACACCTATGAACACCTGATTTTTGACAAAACAGCTAAAATTATACAATCGGGCAAAGACAGCATCTTCAACAAATGGTGCTGGCACAATTGGATGAGGGTGTGTAGAATACTGAAGATAGACCCATGTCTGTCACCATGCACAAAACTCAAGTCCAAATGGGTCAAAGACCTCAACATCAATCCAGCCACATTGAACCTCTTAAAAGAGAAAGTAGGAGATACCCTTGAACAAATTGGTATAGTTGACCACTTCCTGAACATAACTCCAGGGGCACAGACACTGAGAGAAATAATTAATAAATGGGACCTCTTCAAACTTAGAAGCTTCTGTAAGGCAAAGGGCACAGTGAACAAGACCAAATTGCAGCCCACATACTGGGAAAAGATTTTCAGCAATCCTATATCCGATAAAGGGCTGATCTCCAAAATATACAAAGAACTCAAGAAACTAGTCAACAAAACACCGAATAAACCTATTAAAAATGGGGTACAGAACTGAAGGAAGAATTCTCTATAGAGGAAATAAAAAAGGCCGAAAGATACTTACGAAAGTGCTCCACATCCTTAGCTATCAGGGAATGCAAATCAAAGCAACTTTGAGATCCCATCTTACTCCTGCCAGAATGGCTAAAATTAGAAACACCAATGATGACTCATGTTGGAGAGGATGTGGAGAAAGGGGAACACTCCTCCACTGCTGGTGGGAATGCAAACTCACACAGCCATTTTGGAGATCAGTATGGCAGTTCCTCAGGAAAATGGGAACTAATTTACCACAGGACCCTGCAATCCCCCTCTTAGGCATATACCCAAATGATGCACATCAATGCAACAAAGACATCTGTTCAACTATGTTCATAGCAGCACTATTTGTAATAGCAAGAACCTGGAAGCAACCTAGATGCCCCACAATTGAAGCATGGATAATAAAGACGTGGCACATCTACACAATGGAATACTACTCTGCGGAAAAAAATAATGGTATCTTGAAATTCGCAGGCAAGTGGATGGCACTAGAAGAAACCATCCTGAATGAGGTAACCCAGTCACAAAAAGAGGAACATAGTATGTACTCACTCATATATGGAATTTAGAGTTAGAGCAAAGGATCACCAGCCTATAATTCACAACACCAGAGGAACTAGGATACAAGGTGTATTCTAAGAGATTCATATTCAGTCCCTCACAGAACCAGGAAGGGACAAGTCCCCCAGAGCACAGGGGAAGAATGGAGAGAGAAGTAGTTGAAAACAAGGGGGAGGAAATGAAAACATGTGCGACCAGGACGATTGAGCCCAGTTAGGAATAGAAGACAGGAGAGAGAGAGAGAGGGGAGAGAAAGAGAGAGAGAACATAAAAGAGGGAGCCAATATTGGTTTGAAGATAAAATTGAACACAAAGAAAGGTCTAGAGAACTACAAGACTGCTGCCAACTAACAAATTGAGCTTCCTTGGAAAGGCTACCATAAATGCCCTTCACTGATAGGGAGATCAACAACTAACTTTCCATGGAGCCCTCAACCAATGCCTGTTGGAAACAGGAGCAAACACCCATACACAAATACTGAGTTGAAGTAGAATCCAGATGCAGATGGAGAAGAGAAGACCAGGCAGCAGAAACACAGAGATAGCTTACCTGAATAAGGACGAGCTAACGGGCCACCAGTCTGATAGCTGGGAAGCCAGCAAGGGACTGTCTCAGGCCCCCCTGAATAGGGGTCTTGGGCAGAAGGACTGAGCAGTCTAAGGGACCTGAGACAGTAGAGCCAGGATGAATCCCTTGTGCACAAAAGGACCTTGCGAACACATATCCCATGGAGGGATAACTGCCTTAACCTAGAGACAGGAGAGAAGCCATAGTCCCTACTTCACATGACCTGTCAGACCTACATGACACGAAATAGATTACATTCCCCTACATATGGAATTCGTGTGGGGGGGGATGGGAAGGGAGGGTGATTAGGGTGCATATGAGAGGGTAGAGAGAGTAAAAAGGAGGGAGGGAGAGGGAGAGGGGAAGGGGATTGACATGTAAAATAATAAATTAAATAAAAAAATGCTTTGACTCCAAAATTTAAGTTCAAGGACAAGTTACTGGGGGAAAAGGATTTCTATTTTTGTTTCCACAGAAAATGAAAAGCTGTGGATTCCTTCCAGACTAATGTGGTTTGATCAAGCCAGACTGCCTGAAACAGAGTACCAGGTGATCCTACATTCAAAACAGCTGGACAATGCAGACTTACAGACTACAGCCAGGATTTCTGCATCTTCTTAGAATCCCCCAAGACAGTGCCCCTTACCAACAGGAAGTAGTTTGGAAAGAACGATGCCCAAATTCCCAAATATTGTCTATAAATGTTTGTTTTCATTTAAATGGACTTGGTTATAAAAATAAATAAATAAATTGATAAAAATTTAAAAATATATTATTATGCTCTATAAAACAGAAATATTGTAAGAGTGAATACAGTAAATTCCTTCCACATTTCTCATATGTATCCCTCCTCCAACTAGAATGCTTCCATTTGCATTGCTAAACTCACAACATATTCCTCTGGCTTAGATAACAACCAGCTCCCAATCACTCTGAACTGACACACCTGAAATTTGGCTTCCCTTGTAACTCACTACAAAGGGTACTCAATTCTTCCTGAAAGATGGATATAGTTGTTCATTTGCTACAGCAGTTAGCAATGAAACACAAACAAGAAACTCAATGAGGCCACCTGGAGTTCATTGTTGGAGGGAAAAGAAGGGTGGTGAAAAAAGTTAGCCAACACAGAGCAGAGGGAGAGAAGAGGTATCCACGATGTGGCCATGTTGGGCATGCATGTCCTGCCCATAGTTTGGGGGCAAGGTCAGCACAATGCCAAGATTGCAACATATATGCTTTTGATAAGCTGTCTCAAGATGCTTCCCTCCTCTTCGGTAATAACCCTATCCAGAAATTCCTGTGATAAAGAAAATGGTTGGTAAAGTTCTGGAGCCAATCGGAATAAGGCAAAACTCAACACAACAAAACTAACTAGGATGTTAAAACTCACATAAACTCAAATTTTGCAGAAAGATCTCTAAATAATCAAAATCAGGAAGAGCCTGTGCTATCCCAGTAAGAATGACTAAATATTATTCTTACGATTTATCATTATGTTTGCTCATGATGTGCATTTGAGGAATGCAGATGCCATAAGATATATCTTCTATGGATGTGTTCTGGTGATTGAGCTCATGTCTTCAGGCATATATCATGGAGGTGCAGATGCCTATACCTACTAAGTTTCCCATACAAGCCCCTAAATATCTGTATGCCTGCTGTCTCAAATAAGGCAGCAACACCCGTACCTCTTGTTCTCACTGCAGAAAGATCAGTGCCATTCAATTTACACTGATATGATTATTCAGAGCCTCAGCGATTTGTAATAACTATTCCTCATGTATCCCAAATGGTTTTATATTTCCCAAAGGTGAAACTTTAATCCCAGCCCTCAGGAGGCAGAGGCATGTAAATGTTTGAGTTCAAGGGCAGCCTGGTCTACAGAATAAATGCCAGGGACAGGCACTGCTATACAGAGAAACTGGGTCTTGCAAAAACAGCATATCTTTCATGGGGCTATAATTCAAACAGTGGTATGTGTTTAGTCATTGTATCCTTGTCTTTTTTTCCACAGGAATTCCTTGAAAACACAGAATAGCTATGTGACATTGAGGTACTTGTTTGTGAGAAATTAAGAAAAATCAATAAAGTTTAAGCTGTGCTTATGTACACTGTTGTTTTTATGTAAAAGTTGCATGAAAAATTAAAATTGTTTCAGAGGTTAATTTGTATAAATTAATGTATTTACCATTCACTTTTTCTAGAAGGTTGACAATGTTCTTCAATAGCAAATTCTTCCCAAATGTAGCCTGAAATATAAGACCAGAATATATATCATATATTAATCGAAATAGTACAGAATGTAAGTTAATATATTAAAAATTCTAAGAACTATGCCTTATTCAACTAATTTTGTCTTTACTCAATTGAAATTAGACAAAAGTATCAATAAGCAAGGATACCTGTCCCCTTAATTTCAAGCAAGAATGTAAATGAAATCTTATCTTTAGCAGTGAGATTTCTCTAAGTGTGCAGCATCACATACTCATAGACCATTTTCTGGGGATTATTCAGCAAAGCCCACTCTTCCTGAGTTAAATTGATGTGCACATCATCATAGGTCACTGCATCCTAAAATAACCCATACATGTGAGGAAGAGTAAGTGTGATACTCACATTAGAAATGTCTTCTTCTTTTCCAATATAGTTATAAAATCCTGGGGCTTCTCACACTTACATCATGACATGGTCTTCATGCTGTATTCACCTAGAGGGAAATGAATGGGAGTTAAACATGCACCATTTCTTGGCTCTTCAAATTGCTTATAGCCCTGAAAAAAATCACAATGAAGAGTCATAAAGGGAGAGGAAAGCTTGCAGAACAACACTACTGAGAACTCATCTAGGAAACTATATCATAGGCCCAGCCTATCATAGCAATACCCCAGGCCCTGGTAGTAACTTCTGTCTTTGTGAGATTTGTATTGTTGTGAAGAGACAACACAGGCATTTAAAATGTTTAATTAAAAAGCTCTCATAACAGAAAGACAGGCCAGCTGCTGGCAACACACATTTCCTCCAAGACACTGATGAAGCTCCACCCACAAAAGTTGCAACACTAGCTACTGAGCAATACTGCCTTTCATCTCAACTGCTGCCAAGGGTTCTAAGGTCCGTGGACAATCTGGTAGTCGACTTTCTCCATGTTGCTTGGGCCAATGGTAGGTAAGTCTTCCAAACTTCCTAATCCACATGTCTCATGCCATCAGCAGAAGGCAGACATCCTTAAAACCTCTGACTTCAACAACTGTGGAGGACCAAGGGGTAGCTGTCTATGCCACCAATAAAACTCACTGAATTTTTTTGAGCTTCCCTCTTTCTCTGGAAGGGATGGGCAGAAGGGAAAACACTGTCCTTGTTGCTTCTTTTAACTCAAGAGGTTGAGAGGAAAAGATGCTTATGGAGCTGGGCAATAACTGCTCACCTTGCCTTGGAGGAAGGCCGAATAACACTGCTGTTCCTCACCATAGAAAGAGCACTGGTGCAGGTCTCCAGTGAGACCACATTTTTCTGTTTAAGGGTAGCCTAGCTCAGTCCCATTTGGGTAAGTGGAGGCCCCCAGTTCGTTGCTACATAAAAAAGAACCCAAACTGGAGGAAAGGCTGTGTCACACAATTTCTCAGGTACGACTCTCACCAAGTCCAGTACATAAAGCAAGATCAGCATTAAGAGGAGAAACTAGCAAGTGTCCTGAACAATCTCAGCTCTAGAAGGTGAACCCAAGTCTGGTCGTCCAAAATTATCTTTCTTTATATAAACTTTAAGGTCAGACTGGACTTCAATAGTCCATCTCTTGGAAATCCACAAGTAAAAAAAATATCAGAGGCAGCAAGGAAGGTATCCCAGGGACACAGTAATCACTTCACCAGAAAGAGAAAAGAACAGGTGAGGTGGCCCTTTGTTGTTGAAGCAAAAGCTTTGCTCCCCAATGCCTCACCACTCAGCAGGAGGCCCGGAATTGTCAGCATTCACCTTGCTCCCTTTAATTCAAAGGACCCTCCACAGCCTCATACAGGCTCCCCTCAAGACCTGTACCAGCTCTTCATCTTCCATTTGAATGTTTAATCCTGCAGGTATCTCCACCTACCCCCATGTCTATTGGAGATGCTGCTGGTGCCTTTTCCTAGTTGGGAACCTAAAATACAATTTTATCCTTATTCTGAGATTTAATGGATTAAATTTTTATATTTCTATGCAACAGATTCATTAGATTTTGCAAGGTTTTCCATTATCTCCATAAACACAGAGAGGATCATGCAGGACACTCTAGAATAGCAGTCCTCAACATCTTTGTATGGACCACTTTGGGTGATCAAAGTACACTCTCAATGGGGTTGCCTATGACCTTTAAAAAACACAGACATTTGAGTAGGATTCACAACATATCTGAACATATTCATGCTCAAACTGAGTAGGCCCGTTGGCAGGGAGGCAGATGAGATGCACACACACACACACACACACACACACACACACACACACTCAATGATAAAGCCAAAAATAAACAAATGACAATAGTTCAGTGAAAATCTAGAGAGTGACAAGAGGACTAACAGGATATCAATGATTTTAAAATTCACAATGTATCCATAATTACAAGTACAAGAGAATTAGGGGCAAGCTTTGTTAAGCCCTGCAGCAAGAAAGGTCCCATTTGCTCTTTGACAGGGCTGGACTTTCATGCATGACTTGGCCAATCTCTGCTGTATAGTGAGAACAACAACATTAGTAGATGTAAACTAATTTGAATTAGCTCAATGCTGTCATATCTGTTCTAAGAGAGAAGAACTGCACCATGTAGTGGAGCACAGATAAAGGGACACGAGCTGTCCAAAAAAAAAAAAAAAAAAAAAGAAAGAAAGAAAAAAAAAAAAAAACAAGTGAAAATATAAAGTAAACAAAACAAAGTTTATTTTTCCTCATAAACCTGAAAATAACTGAATTCCTATCAGCCATGTAGGCTTTCCCTCCTCAACCAATGTTTAACTGGAAAGCATGGCACATGCATATATGAATATTCCAGCGGAGATTGGTACACAGTGGTTCTGAGGAAGAGGCAGAAGCAGAGGCAGAGGCAGAGGCAGAGAGACAGGTTGATTTCTGACTTTCACTTCTGCCTGGCCTACAAAATGAGTTTCAAGACAGCTCTCAAGGTACAAATACAAAACCAGTTTCCAAAGAAATGAAAGGAAGAAGGAAGGAAGGGAGAGACAGTGGAGGAAATGTAAATATGGAGACAGTTAATACAAAAAACAAACTAAAAAACAAAAACAAAAACAAACAAACATCAAGACAAAAATTTCACACAGTCCCTAAGGCAGAACACCAACTGATTCCTGAGTATTGTTCTGCTACTATAGTTCTCAGGTCTCATGTACTCAAAAATGAATAACAAAATTCCAACTTTTAGCCACAGATGATGAATCAAGCCTCTGTTCTCAAAAATCTGAAAGCTGAGATTTGTCAGCTCACCAGGACTACAGTCTGAGTTCTAGAAAAGAAATGGGTATACAGAGAAATGCTGAAAAAAAGAAATGACAGAAAGTCTTTCAACTACTAAGTCATCTACCAGGCCCTTTCTGGTTTATTTTTTTTTTTTAAGTTTCATATATTTGACTCATGCTGGAAGTGAACCCATGTCCCTAAATTTATCACTCTCTCGTTCTCTAATTTCCTCTATTAATATGACTGTCAGTACAACAGAATGATTGGCTACCTTATTTGAAAGTTGGCTTGATCCTGTGTAATGCTTTGGTTATGTATCACCAATTGTAAAGACAATAAACCCAGTGACAGAGAGCTTGCCCTTTCTTGACATACTCTGCCTATAAGTTGAAATCCTCGTAAAAGTTCTTTTGCACTGGCAGGTGGTACTCAGATTTCACTGATTTTAATCATGTGCATGGCTAAACCACATGCATAATCTAAAAACTGATAATTCCAGGATCCATGGAGAAAAGTAATTACAGCTCTTGCATTAACACAGCAATGTGTGAAAGAGAGTGAACTAGAAGCATATCCCTAACACCAGTTGGATTTGGCTGAGGAGAAGGAGCTGTGGGAAGAAGGGAAACTGTGGTCAGAACACTTTGTATGAAATCAGTCCTGAAGGATCTAAAGAAAGAACTGATTAAGCATTCCCACCATACCCCCTTCTCCAAAAACAAAATTAAGTTAAAAACTGTGGGGTTGTGTCACACATCATTAATCTCAGCCCTTGGGAGGCAGAGCTGAGCTATTTTCTGTGTGCTTGAAGCCAGTCTGGTCTCAAAAGTTAGCTCCAGGACAGTCTGCAAAGATGCATAGTATACATTTTGCCAAACAATGAAAATCAAATGAAAAATGAAGTAAAATAAAAAGACAAGGGAGCAGAACTCTCTGACTCTAAGTGATTTGTTTCTTTATATCCAACCACAATCAGCTAGCAATGGCCCTGTGATGACCCAGGTGAGGATATATAGGGTATTGAGTTTAGGCAAAGTGGGCTCAAGCTCTATGCTTTTGAAAAGCCATTATCAATACTTGGTAGACTTTCCAGTGAATGCAACATCTCTCTTCCTCCCTGAAAGGCCCAGGTTCAGCAAAGAGGAATATAATCCCACAATTCCAAAGCAAGCCATATCCAAGTTAGACTTTCCATTGATTTACCCTCAGGAGAGGAGAGGGGGAGAGGCATTAATTTGTAAAAGAAGGCAGCAGGTGCCTCCAGTATGATGAGGATGTTGATGAATAACAACAACTTTGGTCCCCTAAAAACAAGTACAATATATACTAAAATGGTTCATTCATATTCCTCAGCGACAATACCTTACCCACTGAGATGATGTAAGTTGGATAGCTATCATTCAAGAATGTTTGTCTTCCTGACAGACAACACGCTTTCTGGAAGATCAACTCTCACAGATATCTTGTAGCACGTGTCGGAAGGAGGTAAAGGAGCCATGGAGAGTAAGAGACAGCAAGGGAGTACAATGCTAAAATTCATAAGCCAGCACAGTTGTTCGAGAGAATCCAGCAATGAAGGGCCACATGCCGGCTGCCCTGCCTACTTTGGTTTTCATTTCCACGTCTTTGCTTGAGTTACCTCAACAAGATACCAAGATGGACACAATCATATGATGTACTTTTCAAGGTCCTGTTTGTTCTTTGTGTTTCCCAGTGACAAAGTAAAATCAATTTTCACTTGAAGAATTGTAGGAAGCTCTTATATTGAGAAAGCACAGCCTTATATGAAAAGGAAAACACCGCCCAGGTTTAGATTCCTATGGAGAGTGAAGGGAAAGAAATAGAAAACAAGAGAGAAGAAATGTGAGTTTACAGACAAAGGAAAAGGGAAAAAAAGAGAACACACTATGTTCTGTTCCTGACATTGGCCGTCAATCCCACCTACACTAGGGAGGCAAACATAAATTGATCTGTTTGAATTCCAAGCCTGCTTTATTACAGAGAGTGTTCAAGGACAGTCTCCTAAGAAAAGACTAAATGTTTGTCTCAAAAATAATCAGAATAATAATAATGATGATAATAGTAATAATAAGTAGAAATGAAATGCTTCTGGATTGATTTTATGCACAAGTATTCTGTCTGCAGGTATGCCCTATCACCAAAAGAGGGCACTATATGCCACCAAGTGACCTCTGCAATTTATAGTATATGCTCCTGGGCCCTATTCTTTAATATGTGTGTGTGTGTTTGTGAATGTGAGTGTGTGTGTGTGTGTGTATGTGTGTGTTTGTTTGTGTGTGTGTGGGTGTGTGTGTGCATGCATGTGACTGTATGTGTGTAAATTGGTAGAAGACTGGGCATTTCTATGATACAGCAGGAGACAATAGGATGGGGTGTGGAGGCAGAATGCATACAAAGCCTGTTTTCTTGTGGGACTGGCAATACAAGCTCCATGCCAACCAGGTCTCTGATTTTACTTATGAAATAAAGAAAGGTGGAAAAGTAAGACTCACTTTGGAATCAGAATCTGTGTTTCTTCACATACTAACCCAAGTTCAAACAAGCAGCATTACTTGTTTGTTCTGTGTAAGCATACACCTCTAGACTAGTTCAGCTTTCCAGCAATCCATGAAGTTTCATCTGATCACCAGGCCAAGTTCCCTTCGATCTTCTTCATTTATATTTGATTTACACCTGTATGAAGGCCAGGTTACTTATTTTAACTCTAGTTATTTTTGATTATATAGGGAGGTCGGAGGAACTGGATTTCCAGGAGTGCGCAGACATAAAGACAAAGGGGTAAGTTATTGAAAAATTAAATTGCTAGATAGCAAGACTTGAAAGGCGTAATTACTGGGCAGTGGTCATGAGTACTTTTATCAACAGTACTCAGGAAGCTGTGTGGGTATGAGTTCAATGGAGCCTAAGGTCCGTAAAAGCTGCATAGTGAAGCCTCATGATGAAAGAGCAAAAGAAAATTAGAAGAAGAAGTAAAAGAGAAGAAGGTGACGAAAAGATAAAGAACAAAAAGAAGTAGAAGAGGTAGAAGAAGAAGGAAAAAAAGGGGTTGATGTGGTAGAAGAAAGAAAGCAAGGAAGAAAGAAGAAATCCCAGTATGGAGCAGGAAATATCCCCACATGCCTGTAATGTAACCACTCTAGTGGCAGGAGGATCTATGAGTTCATGGCCAGGCTGGTCTACAGACTGAGTCCTGGGAGAGTCAAAGCAACACAGAAAAATCATGTCTTGAAAAAGGGACAACTATCTCTTTGCACTAAATCTAACTACAAATCTGAACATATTCATGCTCAAACTGAGTAGGCCCGTTGGCAGGGAGGCACATGAGATGATCACACACACACAGACACACACACTCAATGATAAAGCCAAAAATAAACAAATGACAATAGTTCAGTGAAAATCTAGAGAGTGACAAGAGGACTAACAGGATATCAATGATTTTAAAATTCACAATGTATCCATAATTACAAGTACAAGAGAATTAGGGGCAAGCTTTGTTAAGCCCTGCAGCAAGAAAGGTCCCATTTGCACTTTGACAGGGCTGGACTTTCATGCATGACTTGGCCAATCTCTACTGTATAGTGAGAACAACAACATTAGTAGAGGTAAACTAATTTGATGTAGCTCAATGGTGTCATATCTGTTCTAAGAGAGAAGACCTGCACCATGTAGTGGAGCACAGATAAAGGGACACGAGCTGTCCTAAAAAAAAAAGAAAGAAAGAAAAAAAAAAAAAAAACAAGTGAAAATATAAAGTAAACAAAACAAAATTTATTTTTCCTCATAAACCTGAAAATAACTGAATTCCTCTCAGCCATGTAGGCTTTCCCTCCTCAACCAATGTTTAACTGGAAAGCATGGCACATGCATATATGAATATTCCAGCGGAGATTGGTACACAGTGGTTCTGAGGAAGAGGCAGAAGCAGAGGCAGAGGCAGAGAGACAGGTTGATTTCTGACTTTCACTTCTGCCTGGCCTACAAAATGAGTTTCAAGACAGCTCTCAAGGTACAAATACAAAACCAGTTTCCAAAGAAATGAAAGAAAGAAGGAAGGAAGGAAGGGAGAGACAGTGGGGGAAATGTAAATATGGAGACAGTTAATACAAAAAACAAACTAAAAAACAAAAACAAAAACAAACATCAAGACAAAAATTTCACACAGTCCCTAAGGCAGAACACCAACTGATTCCTGAGTATTGTTCTGCTACTATAGTTCTCAGGTCTCATGTACTCAAAAATAAATAACAAAATTCCAACTTTTAGCCACAGATGATGAATCAAGCCTCTGTTCTCAAAAATCTGAAAGCGGAGATTTGTCAGCTCACTAGGACTACAGTCTGAGTTCTAGAAAAGAAATGGGTATACAGAGAAATGCTGAAAAAATAAAAGACAGAAAGTCTTTCAACTACTAAGACATCTACCAGGCCTTTTCTGTTTTTTGTTTTTTTTTTTAAATTTCATATATTTGACTTCTGCTGGAAGTGAAGCCATGTCCCTAAATTTATCACTCTATCTTTCTCCAATTTCCTCTATTAATATGACTATCAGTACAACAGAATGATTGGCTACCTTATTTGAAAGTTGGCTTGATCCTGTGTAATGCTTTGGTTATGTATCACCAATTGTAAAGGCAATAAACCCAGTGACATAGAGCTTGCCCTTTCTTGACATACTCTGACTGTAAGTTGAAATCCTCATAAAAGTTCTTTTGCACTGGCAGGTGGTACTCAGATTTCACTGATTTTAATCATGTGAATGGCTAAACCACATGCATAATCTAAAAACTGATAATTCCACGATCCATGGAGAAAAGTAATTACAGCTCTTGCATTAACACAGCAATGTGTGAAAGAGAGTGAAATAAAAGCATAACCCTAACACCAGTTGGATTTGGCTGAGGAGAAGGAGCTGTGGGAAGAAGGGAAACTGTGGTAAGATCACTTCGTGTAAAATCAATCCTGAAGGATCTAAAGAAAGAACTGATAAAGCATTCCCACCATACCCCCTTCCCCAAGAACAAAATTAAATTAAAAACTGTGGGGTTGTGTCACACATCATTAATCTCAGACCTTGGGAGGCAGAGCTGAGCTATTTTCTGTGTGCTTGAAGCCAGTCTGGTCTCAAAAGTTAGCTCCAGGACAGTCTGCAAAGATGCATAGTATACATTTTGCCAAACAATGAAAATCAACAGAAAAATGAAGTAAAAGAAAAAGACAAGGGAGCAGAACTCTCTGACTCTAAGTGATTCATTTCTTTATATCCAACCACAATCAGCTAGCAATGGCCCTGTGATGACCCAGGTGAGGATATATAGGGTATTGAGTTTAGGCAAAGTGGGCTCCAGCTGTGTGCTTATGAAAAGCCATTATCAATACTTGGTAGAATTTCCAGTGAATGCAGCATCTCTTAGTCCTCCCTGAATGGCCCAGGTTCATCAAAGAGGAATATAATCCCACAATTCCAAAGCAAGCCATACCCAAGTTAGACTTTCCATTGATTTACCCTCAGGAGAGGAGAGGGGGAGAGGCAATTAATTTGTAAAAGGAAGGCAGCAGGTGCCTCCAGTATGATGAGGATGTTGATGAATAACAACAACTCCGGTCCCCTAAAAACAAGTACAATATATACTAAAATGGTTCATTCATATTCCTCAGCGACAATACCTTACCCACTGAGATGATGTAAAATGGATAGCTCTCATTCAAGAATGTTTGTCTTCCTGACAGACAACACGCTTTCTGGAAGATCAACTCTCACAGATATCTTGTGGCACGTGTTGGTAGGAGGTAAAGGAGCCATGGAGAGTAAGAGACAGCAAGGGAGTACAATGCTAAAATTCATAAGCCAGCACAGTTGTTCGAGAGAATCCAGCAATGAAGGGCCACATGCCGGCTGCCCTGCCTACTTTGGTTTTCATTTCCACGTCTTTACTTGAGTTGCCTCAACAAGATACCAAGATGGACACAATCATATGATGTACTTTTCAAGGTCCTGTTTGTTCTTTGTGTTTCCCAGTGACAAAGTAAAATCAATTTTCACTTGAAGAATTGTAGGAAGCTCTTATATTGAGAAAGCACAGCCTTATATGAAAAGGAAAACACCGCCCAGGTTTAGATTCCTATGGAGAGTGAAGGGAAAGAAAAAGAAACCAATAGAGAAGAAATGTGAGTTCACAGACAAAGGAAAAGGGAAAAAAGGAGAACACACTATGTTCTGTTCCTGACATTGGTCGACAATCCCATCAACACTAGGGAGGCAAACATAAATTGATCTGTTTGAATTCCAAGCCTGCTTTATTATAGAGAGTGTTCAAGGACAGTCTCCTAAGAAAAGACTAAAAGTTTGTCTCAAAAATAATCAGAATAATAATAATGATGATAATAGTAATAATAAGTAGAAATGAAATGCTTCTGGATTGATTTTATGCACAAGTATTCTGTCTGCAGGTATGCCCTATCACCAGAAGAGGGCACTACATGCCACCAAGTGACCTCTGCAATTTATAGATAGTCTATGCTCCTGGGTCCTATTCTTTAATATGTGTGTGTGTGTTTGTGAATGTGTGAGTGCGTGTGTGTGTGTTTGTGTGTGTGTGTGTGTGTGTCCATGCATGTGTCTGTGTGTGTGTAAATTGGTAGAAGACTGGGCACTTGTATGATACAGCAGGAGACAATGGGATGGGGTGTGGAGGCAGAATGCATACAAAGCCTGTTTGCTTGTGGGACTGGCAATACAAGCTCCATGCCAACCAGGTCTCTGATTTTACTTATGAAATAAAGAAAGGTGGAAAAGAAAGACTCACTTTGGAATCAGAATCTGTGTTTCTTCACATACTAACCCAAGTTCAAACAAGCAGCATTACTTGTTTGTTCTGTGTAAGCATACACCTCTAGACTAGTTCAGCTTTCCAGCAATCCATGAAGTTTCATCTGATCCCCAGGCCAAGTTCCCTTCGATCTTCTTCATTTATATTTGATTTACACCTGTATGAAGGCCAGGTTACTTATTTTAACTCTAGTTATTTTTGATTATATAGGGAGGTCGGAGGAACTGGATTTCCAGGAGTTCGCAGACATAAAGACAAAGGGGTAAGTAATTGAAAAATTAAATTGCTAGATAGCAAGACTTGAAAGGTGAAATAACTGGGCAGTGGTCATGAGAACTTTTATCAACAGCACTCAGGAAGCTGTGTGGTTTTGAGTTCAATGGAGCCTAAGGTCAGTAAAAGCTGCATAGTGAAGCCTCAAGATGAAAGAGCAAAAGAAAATTAGGAGAAAATGACAAGAAAAATAATGAACAAAAGGAATTCGAAGAGGTGGAAGAAGGATAAGAAGAAGTTGATGTGGTAGAAGAAAGAAAGCAAGGAAGAAAGAAGAAAACCCAGTATGGAGCAGGAAATATCCCCACATGCCTGTAATGTAACCACTCTGATGGCAGGAGGATCTATGAGTTCATGGCCAGCCTGGTCTACAGACTTAGTCCTGGGAGAGTCAAAGCAACACAGAAAAATCATGTCTTGAAAAAGGGACAACTATCTTTTTGCACTAAATCTAACTACAAATCTGAACATATTCATGCTCAAACTGAGTAGGCCCGTTGGCAGGGAGGCACATGAGATGATCACACACACACAGACACACACACTCATTGATAAAGCCAAAAATAAACAAGTGACAATAGTTCAGTGAAAATCTAGAGAGTGACAAGAGGACTAACAGGATATCAATGATTTTAAAATTCACAATGTATCCATAATTACAAGTACAAGAGAATTAGGGGCAAGCTTTGTTAAGCCCTGCAGCAAGAAAGGTCCCATTTGCTCTTTGACAGGGCTGGACTTTCATGTATTCCTTGCCCTGTCTCTGCTGTAAAGTGAGAACAACAACATTAGTAGAGGTAAACTAATTTGAAGTAGCTCAATGCTGTCATATCTGTTCTCAGAGAGAAGACCTGCACCATGTAGTGGAGCACAGATAAAGGGACACGAGCTGTTCAAAAAAAAAAAAAAGAAAGAAAGAAAAAAAAAAAAAACCACAAGTGAAAATATAAAGTAAACAAAACAAAGTTTATTTTTCCTCATAAACCTGAAAATAACTGAATTCCTCTCAGCCATGTAGGCTTTCCCTCCTCAACCAATGTTTAACTGGAAAGCATGGCACATGCATATATGAATATTCCAGCGGAGATTGGTACACAGTGGTTCTGAGGAAGAGGCACAAGCAGAGGCAAAGGCAGAGGCAGAGAGACAGGTTGATTTCTGACTTTCACTTCTGCCTGGCCTACAAAATGAGTTTCAAGACAGCTCTCAAGGTACAAATACAAAACCAGTTTCCAAAGAAATGAAAGGAAGAAGGAAGGAAGGGAGAGACAGTGGAGGAAATGTAAATATGGAGACAGTTAATACAAAAAACAAACTAAAAAACAAAAACAAAAACAAACAAACATCAAGACAAAAATTTCACACAGTCCCTAAGGCAGAACACCAACTGATTCCTGAGTATTGTTCTGCTACTATAGTTCTCAGGTCTCATGTACTCAAAAATAAATAACAAAATACCAACTTTTAGCCACAGATGATGAATCAAGCCTCTGTTCTCAACAATCTGAAAGCAGAGATTTGTCAGCTCACCAGGACTACAGTCTGAGTTCTAGAAAAGAAATGGGTATACAGAGAAATGCTGAAAAAAAAAAAAAGACAGAAAGTCTTTCAACTACTAAGTCATCTACCAGGCCTTTTCTGTTTTTTTTTTTTTTTTTTTTTTTTTTTTTTTTTTTTTTTTAAGTTTCATATATTTGACTCATGGTGGAAGTGAAGCCATGTCCCTAAATTTATCACTCTCTCGTTCTCTAATTTCCTCTATTAATATGACTATCAGTACAACAGAATGATTGGCTACCTTATTTGAAAGTTGGCTTTATCCTGTGTAATGCTTTGGTTATGTATCACCAATTGTAAAGGCTATAAATCCAGTGACAGAGAGCTTGCCCTTTCTTGACATACTCTACCTGTAAGTTGAAATCCTCGTAAAAGTTCTTTTGCACTGGCAGGTGGTACTCAGATTTCACTGATTTTAATCATATGCATGGCTAAACCACATGCATAATCTAAAAACTGATAATTCCACGATCCATGGAGAAAAGTAATTACAGCTCTTGCATTAACACAGCAATGTGTGAAAGAGAGTGAACTAGAAGCATAACCCTAACACCAGTTGGATTTGGCTGAGGAGAAGGAGCTGAGGGAAGAAGGGAAACTGTGGTCAGAACACTTTGTATGAAATCAATCCTGAAGGATCTAAAGAAAGAACTCATTAAGCATTCCCACCATACCCCCTTCTCCAAAAACAAAATTAACTTAAAAACTGTGGGGTTGTGTCACACATCATTAATCTCAGCCCTTGGGAGGCAGAGCTGAGCTATTTTCTGTGTGCTTGAAGCCAGTCTGGTCTCAAAAGTTAGTTCCAGGACAGTCTGCAAAGATGCATAGTATACATTTTGCCAAACAATGAAAATCAACAGAAAAATGAAGTAAAATAAAAAGACAAGGGAGCAGAACTCTCTGACTCTAAGTGATTTGTTTCCTTATATCCAACCACAATCAGCTAGCAATGGCCCTGTGATGACCCAGGTGAGGATATATAGGGTATTGAGTTTAGGCAAAGTGGGCTCCAGCTGTATGCTTATGAAAAGCCATTATCAATACTTGGTAGACTTTCCAGTGAATGCAGCATCTCTTAGTCCTCGCTGAATAGCCCAGGTTCAGCAAAGAGGAATATAATCCCACAATTCCAAAGCAAGCCATATCCAAGTTAGACTTTCCATTGATTTACCCTCAGGAGAGGAGAGAGGGGGAGAGGCATTAATTTGTAAAAGGAAGGCAGCAGGGGCCACAAGTTTGATGAGGATGTTGATGAATAACAACAACTTTGGTCCCCTAAAAACAAGTACAATATATACTAAAATGGTTCATTCATATTCCTCAGCGACAATACCTTACCCACTGAGATGATGTAACTTGGATAGCTATCATTCAAGAATGTTTGTCTTCCTGACAGGCAACACGCTTTCTGGAAGATCAACTCTCACAGATATCTTGTAGCACGTGTTGGAAGGAGGTAAAGGAGCCATGGAGAGTAAGAGAAAGCAAGGGAGTACAATGCTAAAATTCTTAAGCCAGCACAGTTGTTTGAGAGAATCCAGCAATGATGGACCACATGCCGGCTGCCCTGCCTACTTTGGTTTTCATTTCCACGTCTTTACTTGAGTTACCTCAACAAGATACCAAGATGGACACAATCATATGATGTACTTTTCAAGGTCCTGTTTGTTTTTTGTGTTTCCCAGTGACAAATTAAAATCAATTTTCACTTGAAGAATTGTAGGAAGCTCTTATATTGAGAAAGCACAGCCTTATATGAAAAGGAAAACATCGCCCAGGTTTAGATTCCTATGGAGAGTGAAGGGAAAGAAAAAGAAAACAAGAGAGAAGAAATGTGAGTTTACAGACAAAGGAAAAGGGAAAAAAGGAGAACACATTATATTGGGTTCCTGACATTGGCCGTCAATCCCATCAACACTAGGGAGGCAAACATAAATTGTTCTGTTTGAATTCCAAGCCTGCTTAATTACAGAGAGTGTTCAAGGACAGTCTCCTAAGAAAAGACTAAATGTTTGTGTCAAAAATAATCAGAATAATAATAATGATGATAATAGTAATAATAAGTAGAAATGAAATGCTTCTGGATTGATTTTATGCACGTGTATTCTGTCTGCCATTTCACCAGAAGAGGGCACTACATGCCACCAAGTGACCTCTGCAATTTATAGATAGTCTATGCTCCTGGGCCCTATTCTTTAATATGTGTGTGTGTGTTTGTGAATGTGAGAGTGTGTATGTGTGTGTGTTTGTGTGTGTGTGTGTGCGTGTGTGTGCGTGCATGTGTCTGTGTGTGTGTGTAAATTGGTAGAAGACTGGGCATTTGTATGATACAGCAGGAGACAATGGGATGGGGTGTGGAGGCAGAATGCATACAAAGCCTGTTGCATGTGGGACTGGCAATACAAGCTCCATGCCAACCAGGTCTCCGATTTTACTTATGAAATAAAGAAAGGTGGAAAAGAAAAACTCACTTTTGAATCAGAATCAGTGTTTCTTCACATACTAACCGAAGCAGCACTACTTGTTTGTTCTGTGTAAGCATACACCTCTTGAATAGTTCGGCTTTCCAGCAATCCATGAAGTTTCATCTGATCCCCAGGCCAAGTTCCCTTCGATCTTCTTCATTTATTTTTGATTTACACCTGTATGAAGGCCAGGTTAATTATTTTAACTCTAGTTATTTTTGATTGTGTAGGGAGGTCTGAGGATCTGGATTTCCAGGAGTGCGTAGACATAAAGACAAAGGGGTAAGTAATTGAAAAATTAAATTGCTAGATAGCAAGACTTGAAAGGCAAAATTACTGGGCAGTGGCCATGAGAACTTTTATCAACAGCACTCAGGAAGCTGTGTGGGTTTGAGTTCAATGGAGCCTCAGGTCAGTTAAATATGCATAGTGAAGCCTCATGATGAAAGAGCAAAAGAAAATTAGAAGAAGAAGAAGTAAAAGAGAAGAAGATGACGAGAAAGATAAAGAACAAAAAGAAGTAGAAGGGGTAGAAAAAGATGGAATATAAGAAGATAAAGAACAAAAGAATTAGAAGGGGTAGAAGAAGAAGGAAAATAAGAAGTTGATGTGGTAGAAGAAAGAAAGCAAGGAAGAAAGAAGAAAACCCAGTATGGAGCAGGAAATATCCCCACATGCCTGTAATGTAACCACTCTGGTGGCAGGAGGATCTATGAGTTCATGGCCAGCCTGGTCTACAGACTGAGTCCTGGGAGAGTCAAAGCAACACAGAAAAATCATGTCTTCAAAAATTGAAAACTATCTTTTTGCACTAAATCTAACTACAAATCTGAACATATTCATGCTCAAACTGAGTAGGGCGTTGGCAGACAGGCAGATGAGATGATCACACACACACACACACAAACACACTCAATGACAAAGCCAAAAATAAACAAATGACAACAGTTCAGTGAAAATCTAGAGAGTGACAAGAGGCTAACAGGATTTCAATGATTTTAAAATTCATAATGTATCCATAATTACAAGTACAAGGGAATTAGGTCCAAGCTTTGTTAAGCCCTGCAGCAAGAAAGGTCCCATTTGCTCTTTGACAGGGCTGGACTTTCATGCATGGCTTGGCCAATCTCTGCTGTATAGTGAGAACAACAACATTAGTAGAGGTAAACTAACTTGAAGTAGCTCAATGCTTTCATATCTGTTCTCAGAAAGAAGACCTGCACCATGTAGTGGAGCACAGAAAAAGGGACACGAGCTGTCTTTAAAAAAAAAAAAAAACACACACACACACACAAGTGAAAATATAAAGTAAACAAAACAAAGTTTATTTTTCCTCATAAACCTGAAAATAACTGAATTCCTATCAGCCATGTAGGCTTTCCCTCCTCAACCAATGTTTAACTGGAAAGCATGGCACATGCATATATGAGTATTCCAGCGGAGATTGGTACACAGTGGTTCTGAGGAAGAGGCAGAAGCAGAGGCAGAGGTAGAGGCAGAGAGACAGTTTGATTTCTGACTTTCCCGTCTGCCTGGCCTACAAAATGAGTTTCAAGACAGCTCTCAAGGTACAAAGACAAAACCAGTTTCCAAAAGAAATGAAAGGAAGAAGGAAGGAAGGGAGAGACAGTGGAGGTAATGTAAATATGTAGACAGTTAATACAAAATACAAACTAAAAAACAAAAAGAAAAACAAACAAACATCAAGACAAAAATTTCACACAGTCCCTAAGGCAGAACACCAACTGATTCCTGAGTATTGTTCTGCTACTATAGTTCTCAGGTCTCATGTTATGAAAAATAAATAACAAAATTCCAACTTTTAGCCACAGATGATGAATCAAGCCTCTGTTCTCAAAAATCTGAAAGCAGAGATTTGGCAGCTCACCAGGACTTCAGTCTGAGTTCTAGAAAAGAAATGGGTATACAGAGAATGCTGAAAAAAAAAGACAGAAATCTTTCAACTACTAAGACAATTACCAGGCCCTTTCTGGTTTTTTTTTTTTTTTTTTAAGTTTCATATATTTGACTTCTGCTGGAAATGAAGCCATGTCCCTAAATTTATCACTCTATCTTTTTCTAATTTCCTCTATTAATATGACTATCAGTACAACAGAATGATTGGGTACCTTAGTTGAAAGTTGGCTTGATCCTGTGTAATGCTTTGTTTATGTGTCACCAATTTTAAAGGCTATACACCCAGTGATAGAGAGCTTGCCCATTCTTGACATACTCTGCCTGTAAGTTGAAATCCTCGTAAAAGTTCTTTTGCTCTGTCAGGTGGTACTCAGATTTCACTGATTTTATTCATGTGCATGGCTAAACCACATGCATAATCTAAAAACTGATAATTCCAGGATTCATGGAGAAAAGTAATTACAGCTGTTGCATTAACACAGCAATGTGTGAAAGAGAGTGAACTAGAAGCATAACCCTAACAACAGTTGGATTTGGCTGAGGAGAAGGAGCTGTCGAAGAAGGGAAACTGTGGTAAGAACACTTTGTATGAAATCAATCCTGAAGGATCTAAAGAAAGAACTGATAAAGCATTGCCACCATACCTCTTCCCCAGAAACAAAAATACAATAAAATCTGTGTGGTTGTGTCACACATCAATAATCCCAGCACTTGTGAAGCAGAGCCAAGCTATTTTCTGTGTGCTTGAAGACAGTCTGGTCCCAAGATTGAGTTCCAGGACAATCTGCAATGATGCATAGAATCCATTTGGCCTAACAATCAAAATAAACAATAAAATGAAATAAAATAAAATAAAAAAAAAAACAAGGGAGCAGAACTCTCTGACTCTAAGTGATACGTTTCTTTATATCCAACCGCAATCAGCTAGCAATGGCACTGTGATGACCCAGGTGAGGATATATAGGGTATTGAGTTTAGGCAAATTGGCTCCAGCTGTATGCTTATGAAAAGCCTTCATCAATACTTGGTAGACTTTTCCGTGAATGCAGATCTCTTAGTCCCCACTGAATGGCCCAGGTTCAGCAAAGAGGAATATAATCCCACTCTTCCAAAGCAAACCAAATCCAAGTTAGACTTTGCATTGATTTACCCTCATGAGACGAGAGGAGAGGCATTAATTTGTAAAAGGAAGGCAGCAGGAGCCACAAGTATCATGAGGATGTTGATGACTAACAACAACTCTGGTCCCCTAAAAACAAGTCCAATATACACTGAAATGGTTCATTCACATTCCTCAGAGATAATACCGTACCCACTGAGGTGATGTTACTTGGATATCTATCATTCAAGAATGTTTGTCTTCCTGAGAGACAACACACTTTGTGGAAGTTAAACTCTCACAGATATCTTGTGGCATGTGTTGGAAGGTGGTAAAAGAGCAGTGGAGATTTAGAGGGAGCTAGGGAGTATAATGCTAAATTTCACAAGGCCAGCACAGTTGTTTGAGAAAATCCAGCAATGATGGTCAACGTTCCGGCTGCCCTGCCTACTTTGGTTTTCATTTCCATGTCTTTGTGTTAGTTACCTCAACAAGATGCCAAGTTGGACATAATCAAATGATGTACTTTTCAAGGTCCTTTTTGTTCTTTGCGTTTCCTAGTGACAAAGTAAAACCAATTTTCACTTGAAGATTTGTAGGAAGCTCTTATATTGAGCACAGTCTTACATGAAAATGAAAACACCCCCCAGGTTTAGATTCCTATGGAGAGTGAGGAAATAGAAATAGAAAATAAGAGAGAAGAAATGTGAGTTTACAGACAAAGTTAAAGGGAAAAAAGGAGAACAGACTAGATGTTGGTGACATTGGCCTTCAATCCCATCAACATTAGGTAGGCTAACAAAAATTGTTCTGGTTGTATTCCAAACCTGCTTTATTACAGAGAGTGTTCTAGGACAGTCTGCAAAGGAATAGAGGAAATGTTTCTCTCAAAAATAATATTAGTAATCATAATGGGCCAGCAAAAATGCAGGCAGGAATAAGTGAAATGGTAATCTATATCCAACTGTGGGAAACCAATATTGGAGATGCCAGATACAAAGAGCACGACCACCCCAGCAAAGCCCCTGTCTCCAGCTTCCCAACTCAGGCAGGCTGATCTTTCTTTGCCTGTACCTGCTTGTTTAGCACCTGACCCTGTGCTGCTGAAAATTCACATGAGCTTTAATCTTAGTGCTGGTGCCTTATGACTTAAACAACTGGAAGTCTCCTTTAGCTTCAATGATTGATAGTTACTTCACTGGGAATGCAATCCTGGGGCTCAGGAATGTTTAAGATTTCAGTAGCCCTGCTGGACTTTTGTGATGCATGCCTTTAATCCCAGCTTTAGAGAGGCAGAGGCAGGCAGATCTCTGCGAGTTCAAGGCCAGCGTGGTCTACTTAGCAAGCGCAGGGACTAGCTCCAAAGCTATACCGAAAATCCCTATCTGGAAAATCCGAAAAAAATAAATTTTTTTTCCAGCCACACAACCCTGACCCACAGCCATCAGTTAAGTAGTCTTGACACTTTCTTTGACGCGCACCCACCCAACAGCCCAGTACACCAGGGACATGGGGGGTTGTATGCAGGGGTCATTTTTTCTAGCATGCCACAGCTGTAAATACTTGAGTTCTGGGTAAATTGGTGACACCACCCAACAACGATTTCCTACTTAGAAACTTGCCCTGCTAGCTTACTCACAGGCTCCATTGGAATTTCAGGCAATCCCCACTTCAAATACAAAAGCAAGGTCGGTATCTCTTCCTTGAAGCTGGAAAACTTCATGATGAACTCAGGTTTTGCCTGTGGGCTAGAACATCTCAGGAAAGAAAAAAGCTGAGCAAATCTTCCCTACCCAAGACAGCCTACCTCAAGGTGCTAATAGTTAGCAATCCTAGCTCAAGAGGCCAGCAAGCGGCAATGAAGCAATCTAAAGGTGGAGGGTGCAGGGGATAGCCACCCCTCCCACTCTTCCTTCTCCAGAAGATTCTTGGTTCCTTGGAGTCCAAAGTCTCTTGGTTTTGGAGTTGTGACTTACCCCTCTACCCTAGTTATCACATGGATAGCCAAATGATATCAATTACTTTTTACACACAGACAGAAGCCCTACTTTCCTTATTCCTGGTAGAGGTGGAAATTGTCTGGGCTTCTCACCAAGCTTATCCTGGTTAGGGAGGGTTCCTTCACTTGAGGCGAGAGTGCTGCAACAGTCTGGACACTTCCAAGTCCTCCTCCACAATTTTGAGTCTGGTATATGAGCCTATGTAGAGGTCTTCTCAAATTACAGATGGGAGACACCCATGAGAAATGTAACAATTGCAGGGAAAGGGAAAGCAATAGCTTTATCCCTTTGGAATGGGGGGTGGGCCTAAGTCTATCAGCCTTTACTCCCATGAGTATTTGATAGGGTACCTGGGATCTTCCCCTTTCCCATATTGGTACTGTTTAGATGTCCCCACCCCGTGCACGCACACACCGCACCACCACCACCTTCCTAACATTTCTCCTCAAAACACCGTCCAGGAACAGGAAACATTCATCGCAGAGCCTGCTTTGCAGAGAAGAATTCTACTCTTTAAACACTCAGGTTTAACTTTCAGCTTGATGTTGAAGGAGGCAGAGGCCTGTGAGGATTCTTAGAGACACCTGGGAGCAGGAGCCATAGCCATGTTCCCCACAGCTGTTTGGAGTTGGGCTCTAACACACAAAGGTCATAAGATAGTCTAATTTTAACCCAAAGTACCAAGTAGCAACTACAGCAGGCCTGGTATGGCCCACATCAACTTGTCTTTGTGACAGACTGCTTGCTCTTACCAAGGTGGGAGTGTGGGCACCTTCTCAGCTCTGCCGAGCAAACTTTCCATCACTTCCTCAAACCTCAAGGATATAATCCAAGCAAAAGAGCTCTGCAATCTTTTCGTCATGACAACAACAATACAACAACATAATATAATGAACCTTTTTAGATACCATATTTTATACAGAAAAAAAGGAAGGAAAGGAAGTAGAACACAGCTCCATATCCACAACCCGGTGGTTAAGAATTCAGAGGAGGAACAGAAAGGTTTCATGACTTCAAGTTAGGAAAGGGAAAGTTTTTTTCTTTATTTTCTTTTCTTTTCTTTTTTTTTAGACAGCACAAAAGCCCTGTCTGTGAAAGCAAAGCCCAACCTTCCTTCTTTGCTGGGTTGTGGGCCAGATCTTTGGAGGTAACATCCACTAGTCCTATAATTCATACAGATTCCAGGAAGGTGAGGGTTTGAGATGTGAAGCACTCAGCTACTCAGACACTGCTGTCCCTGCAAACTGCACTCACCTCTGCAGTATGTCTGGCTCAGGTGGGGGAAGGGCCACACATTGCCCAGGACCATGGCATAGGGTATGCAGGTAAGTAAGAACTGCTGGGGTTGTCCCACTTTGGTCGCCCCTTCTCCCCAACCCCAGGCTGGGCATATTTGGTTGGGCCCAGTCTTCCTGTGTGTTGATCAGGGCATTCAGGGCTGCCCTTGGGCTGCAGCTCCTCATCTTCTGGCAGGGAGACCACATGCGCCAAGGGTGATTCCATCTTCTGAGACAACACTCAGGGTAGAATGGACCCACTCCTGTGCTCTCTTTTGGATTCCAGTCCCTTGTGTTTCCTGTTGTTCAGCTTTCTGTCCTGTCAGGCCCTGGTGTGTGTCTTCCCTGGTTGGCTGGTGCCTCCCCCCTGGCCTTAACCTCAGTGGTAGCCAGTTCACACCCTCCCATTGACCTTTGGCCACATTCTTTTTCTCTGTCATGAGTCTCAAATTCTAGGATTTCTGGGCTCCTCAGACTTCCACTATTAAGGGTTACTGCAAAATATCTCATGAAGATACGATTGTGTGTAAGGAGTACGGTTTTTCTGCCCGCCGCTTGGTCTTGTCCTGCCTTGTCCCGCCGCCGCACCAGCCCCAATGAAAACACCAAGACTCCATATTTGATATTATGCTGTTGGCCAGGTGCTAGTTTCTAATCGGCTAGCTCTGTCTTAATTATTAACCCATTTCTACTGATCTATGTATTTCTCTTACCAGGGAGCTGGTAGGCATACTGCTTTCTCCAGACTCTCCATCTTGACTCCTCCTTACTATTTCCTCTTCCTCCTTGTCTCCTAGTCCCTCCTATCTTCCTTTTCTATTGGCCAACAGTGCTTTATTTATTAACCAGTATGAGAAACATATATAGAATAACATCTCCCACCATTGTGTCTGCTGATGTTGAACTGGAAACTGCAGAAAAACTCCGATCTATGTGCTTGTAAATTTCTATAGTATAAACGCTCCCACGATGGCACATCCTGAGCTACCAATAAGTGCAACGGGACACTATTGTTTTGGGTTCCCTCCCACCTTGCACGTACAGTGACACATGTAGCCTCAGGAGCACAACTGACAAGCAATCATAAATCATGAATTTTGAGCGTCCTGTCTGTTTTAAAATTTACACTTCACTCAGACCTCGGTCACAACTGTATTTAAAAATCATCTCAACAAAAGGGATGAATCTCAGTTCTCTGGGGTGTCCAGATTCCCAGTGCAGGTGACTCAGTCAGGCTTAGCCCCACCTGAGTGTTCCCAGGATGCAATTCAGGCTAATGGATGACTGCCTGTGGGTAGGAACTTCACTGTGCCTATCAGAAACACGATACAGAACATGATCAAGCTGAGTCGCCAGAATTCCTGAGGAAGGAGAGAAAGCAAGGATAGCTCTACGCAGGGTTCTATAGTCTTACCCTGCAAACTAAGGTTATACAATTTTCAATTATTTGCTCATCCTGGTGAGTCCACTGTTAATTAATCATAAGAGTTTCTAGTTTCCCTGTATGAGAGAGTCCAATCTCCTTAGCACTGTTGGCAAGACCTTGAGAGTTTTTGTTTGTTTGTTTGTTTTTTGTTTGTTTGTTTGTTTTGGGTTGTGTTGCAATTCTTGTCCTTTAAAAAAAGAAAGATATGTTTTTATTTTATTTGCATATTCTACATATACATATGTATATGTACACACACACACACACACACACACACACACACACACACACATATATATATATATATATATATAAAATGTATATACATAATACCTACTTGGAACTGGGGTTCTGGATGGCTATGAACCATCAACTGGGTGCTGGAGACTGGACCCATGGTCTCTACAAGAACAGCCAGAGCTTTTAGCTGTTGAGCCATTGCTCCAGCCTCCCCTTTGGAGATGGGATTTAGCTAGGTTGATTGTTTAGGTCGGGTCTTTAGTCTCCCTGCTTCAGCCTCTCAAGTTGGTAGGTTACAGGTGCATCCCACCTTCATGATTCATGTTGACTTCTAATTACGACTACATTATTTGAGATTTGATTTGGGGGAATTTCAGTGTGCTGATAAGAATGTATATTCTACAGCTGTTATATGAGTAAGCTTTTAAACATTATAATTGATCTTTTATCATTCTACAGTGATCTTTCTCTTTTCACAGTAACAAAATAAAGCAAAGCTACGTCCCCATGGAGAAACTGGCATTTGACTGTATGTGGAGAGCTCCTTGGCTGACCTGTTCAGTTTAGTGTCTTCTCACTCTACAATGTGTGAAAGGGAAATGAATTCTGTAGAAGCTATAGTTTGAGACCCAACATTTTGTGGGCAAGGAATCTGAAGCAGGGTATTCTGTGGAGATGTTGGTAACCCCGTCAATCACATGGCCTCTGGGATGATCATTTGACAGCTCTGAGTGTGATGGATAGGAAGGCAGGTATAACAAATGCATTTTTAATTTAGGGTGCTCTTTAATCTAAAGTGGGTTTAGCAGGTTGTAACCACAATGTGGATGGAAGAGTATCCTAACACAATCCAAGAATGCATTCCTGTGAGAATTCGGAGTGCTGGGGCTAGACAGAAGGCTCAGTGGTCAAGAGCACTGGCTGCTCTTCCAGAGGACTTGGGTTCAATTCCCAGCACCCACAAGGCAGCTCACAATCATTTGTAATTTCAGCTCCAGGGGACCTGACACCCATGACAAAACACCAACTCACATAAAATTAAAAAAGGAAAAAATGGAAAAGGGAAGAAACATTCTCAAGAAGAAAAAACAATTCTGAGTACCTGTGAGAAAACTTCCAAGAAAATAAAAGTCTCGTGACCTCAGTTTCTCCAAAACTCTGAATTGCTCTTGGAGGATTATTCTTCTACACCTCTCCCAGGTGTATCATATAGTTTGCTTCAGATTATTCTTGCCAACTGGCTATTATTACTTATTTATACCTCTATAGAAATTCTTGTTTTTTTTTTTCCCATGTGCAGCCTGTCATTGTGATTATACTCAGCTTGAACTCATGAGAGCTTTACTCACATGATCTTTCTTAACACTCAAAGTGGATATTTCCTGATGTTCTTAATAAAGTTGGCTGTTGTGTGAGACTTTATTCCCCCTTTTTAGGCTCCATTCTCCCAGGTTCAACTACCTTTAGATCGGTAAACAGAGGCACATTTGCATTTCCTGATAGCATTACTTCACCTTTCTGATTTCCAAGAGCACAACTGTTCTGTTTTGGTGACTCCCCCTCATAACTAGAGATGTTCAACAGAGCATTTATATTTGTACAAGTTGCTCTGGATGTAAGTATGTCTAACCACAACTCGTACTTTCCCCTCTCCTTCAATAGGTTCTGACCATGCTCTCAGATTTGATTGCACATTGGCTTCACCTAAGTGCACCAGGCTTACTCCCAAGATTTTCTAACAAAGGCTCCTTGAAGCCAGTAGCATGGACCCTGAAAATTTTCAATGCTCCGGGGTGTCTAGAATAGCAGAGATGATGGGCACACTGAAAAAAGAATAGAATAATGATATAGGACAATGTTCCTCTTTTCACCTTTGAGGGTACATGGTTTTTGAGACCCTGTCTGTGACTGACCCTAGGAAGGCATGACAAGTGCAGAAAGGCAGTCACTATGCCTAGGTTGAGAGTAGGGGGACAGACACTTAAGTGTTCAGGAATAGAATCTGATGTATTATCACAGGGTACACCCACTCTTTGAGCCTAAAATCCATCTGATGATACAAAATGGGGAAAAAAGAAAATGGAAAAGGAAAGAAAGATACAAGTAAACTGAGGAAGCAAGAGATAGCAGAGATTTGAGGGCAGAGAACAGACTGCCAGTTCTGCTATCTAAAACAGGCATGCGCACAGAGGAAAGGTGATTTTCCTATGGATGTGGACCTGCAGCTTCTCTGCCTCCTGTAGCAGGCAGGATCTGGGGTCTCCTTACCTCTTTAGACCATACACGTAGCACACAGCTATGGTCTCCACCAGCACGATGAGCAGCAGAGACAGTGTTGCTGCATAGTCATTGAAGATGTCAAACCAGTAGTTCCCAGCCTCCATGGTGAACTTGTGCCGATGGCACAGTTGATGAGGCACACCAGACCTGGAACACAAGATCATTGCTCATCTCTCTGAGACTCCCTGACTCATCCCACATTGGATGTCAACAAGAGCCATCGATCCCTAGGTGTGCTTTGGAGGGTGAGTTCCCACATCAGCTATAGGAGCTGCTTTGTAAGGTATTTCAGAGCAGGAAAACAACAACAAAAGTCAGGGTGTTGTTCTTCGGGGGATATCATAATGGTTGAAAGTCTGGGAATGCTGAAGATACCAAAAACATAGCCCCTGAGACTGTGAGAAGTGGACTTAAATGTGGTGTGGGGCCCTAGATAAGGATTGGTTTGGGAGGAAACTACAATTTACATTTATGTAGGTGTTCTCACTTGCCAGGCTCTGGTCATATACCAGACCAGATTAAGCCTCCAAGGTAGTAGTCAGAGATCCCTTTTATACCGGGGTGCCAGGGCTCAGTGTTGTCAGATAACTCCCTGTAGCACAACATGGCAGAGTCAATATTTGACTATTTCCAGGTTTTCTTCTGACTTCCAAAGGCTTTCCATGGTGCCTCTGAATTCTTAGTAGCCATTCCCACTGCCATACCATACAATGTCAGCCAGTGGGAGGTTCCCTCAGGAGAGGATTAAGTGCTGGATTGGGAGCTACATGCCTTTGTACTGTGGACCACAGAGACCCAAATTCAGAAAAAAAAATACCAGGTGCTATCAGGCTTCGAGGAACAGGGAAGAGGATGCTTCCCACATGATAGCTAGGACATGTGATCAGACATGACATTATCTATCCTGAATATAGAGCCATCGGAGGCACAGGAGTGTTCTTATGATCCTGGCTGGGTGGCAAGATGTTGAAATTAAAAATGGGTCTCTGTGGTACACATTACATGTACATACAGCTCCTAGAACAACTTACCCAAGTGGAACTGAGTATTACCCTAGCAGGAGCACAGCTACACCCATGCAGCCCTTCTGGAGTTGTCTTAGAATCACACGGCCCCTAATTAGACCCTTCCACTGATTGTCTTGCATTTTGTCACCCACCCATGCCCTGCCTCCACCTTCTGGTGTCCTGAATGAAATGGCCTCCTTGGGCAGGTAGCACGAGATGACCTTACTGTCTGTCAGAGGGGTGAGTATGGCTGCTGTGTTTCCAAGCATGCTCCCCAAACCCAGCATCAGCAGCATGAAGATGTAGAGAACTGACCAGAGCCGGGACACTTCCATGTTTTTAATGGCCTCAGTGTAGACAAAGAAGGCCAGGCCCGTGCCCTGGACAGCCTGCTGATGATTAAAAGACACCAGATACACATGTGAGTCAGAGGGGACAAGAATGAAACACCATAGTTCAAATGTGGAATGTCTATCCTCCCTGTCTTGCTGCACTCTTAGAGGTGTGTAACTGTAACACCAAAAATAAAAACCCAGAGACAGATATTGGGGTTCAAGCTCCAAGCCGAAGGTTTGAGAAGCAAAGCAGCCGAGCCACTAGCACTTACATCTACCTCAGTCTAAAAGGGGGTGATCCTGTCTCTGCAAGTTCTCCAGCAAACCTCAGACTGCTACCTCTCCTCAGGGTGGCTAGAGATTAAATCTCACAATGCACCCTGAGACATTGGGTTCCTGTCTTTTATATGCCTCTCTAGAGCTGGGATTAAAGGCCTGAGCTCTGTTAATCTTTTAGACTGATTCACTCTAGTGTATCCCTGGGAGGTCTCGAACTCACAGAAATCTACCCAAAGGTGTGTGCCACCACTGCCTGGCTAGCTAGTATCGTTTCTAGGATTAAAGGTATGTATCACCATTGCCTGGCCTCTATAGTTTGTTGCTGGCTTTGCTTTCTGAATCCTCAGGCAAGATTTGATGAATCATAAATAATATATCATCACATATAACTTTCAGAGCTGAGCTCTCACTGGAGAAATTAGATCATTGGGTAAGTGTCTTGAGATTTTATAGCCCGATGTCACTGATGTCACTTCCTGTCTGTTCTTTGCTTCCTTGTCCATCAATTGTTAGAGTCTTAGGCTCATGAGTCTATTGTCATGAATTGTACAATCCTTCTCCACCATGATAGATTGTACCTCTCACTCCAGAAATAAAATAAATGCCTCACTCATGACCGTGTTAGGTATTTGGTTATAGAAACACAATTTTGTATTGACTGATACAAAAATGTAAATAAGCTCAATGGTGTAAGCACAGTGGGAATAGTAGGTGTCAGGAGCAGATAAGGATAACATGACACTGTAATTTTTAAGTGAATATTAGATATCACACAACAATTATTTCACTATTATTATCAGGAGCCATCAATTCTTAACAATGTCAGTGTTAAAATACACCCTACTGGGGTACTCTGATCTCACTTTCCTGCCCATGACTACCACAGAAAGCACCACAAATCGTAGACAATTGGAATCAATGACTTAAAAAAATAGTCTTTTCAATGATTAATATTATTATTGGTTTAAAAGGTCACTGTAATGTTAATATTGGATTAGATATGGCTGAAGAGAAAATTAGTGGACAGGGAGTTATTTCTCAGGGTAATTCTGTTCAATCGAATGTAGTTTGACCTAAAGATGCACTTAAATTGGACTAATGGTGACTTTGTACACTGTGAAACTTAACCTAATCACATCAGCCAGCCTCTAAGAGCCAGGTAGTCAACTGCTTAAAACAAGGTTCAAAGAAAGCAAATATAAGTTTTACCCAACGAAAACTCTGTATACTTCTTTTCATTTTCTTTTTAAAATTTTATTTTATATGCATTGGTGTTTGGCTCACATGCATGTCTGTCTATATATGTGTGTGTGTGTGTGTGTGTGAGAGAGAGAGAGAGAGAGAGAGAGAGAGAGAGAGAGAGAGATCCTTTGGAGCTTGAGTTACAGGGTGCTGAGAATTGAACCCATGTCCTCTGGAAAAACAGATAGTTTTCTGAACCACTGAGCCATCTCTCCAGCCCCCTCATTTCCACTTTCTATATATAATTTTCTTTTCTTTTGATATCCTGCACATGTGAGGGTAGAACATTCTGAATTTCATTTTGCCCAGTATGTTTTCTAACTACAGAATCAAGCCAATTAAGATCTATGAAAGTGATTCTGTCTTACTTATTTTCTGTTGTTGTGAAAAAATGCCATGACCAAGGCCACAGAAAATAAAGTGTTTAATTTGGGGTGCATGGTTACAGAAGGTTGGAGTCCATGGCCATCATGGGGAGAACATGGCAGCTGGCAGGCAGACATGGTGTTTGCCCATGAGCGCTTATATCCCTTTCTGCAAACAGGAGGCAGAGGGAGCTATTTGGGAATGTCCTGGGCTTCTGAAACCTCAGGCCCACTGCCAGTATCAGTACTCCTCCAATGAGGCCACACTTCTTAATCCTTCCCAAGAAACTCTACCAACTGGGGCCAAGTATTCAAACATATGCGCATATGGGGGCCATTCTCATTCAAACCATCACACCCCACACCTTGGCTGCCATAGGCTTGTGGCCAGTTCATAATGTGAAATGACTTTTGTCCAACTCTAATAGTCCCCTCAGTGTTAACACTTTTAAATTTCTTCTGAGAACTACGGCAACTTTTAATTATAACTCCTTGTAAAATCAAAAAGTAAATTATATACTTAAATGTAAAACAGCATAGAATATACATTACCATTTCAAAAGGGAGGAATGAGAATATAGTTAGAAAATACTGGACCAAGGCATGACAGAAATCCAGCGGGGCAAACTTCAAATCCTGTATCTCTAATCTGTTGCTAATAGGCAAATGGAAATTCAGGAGGGCAAACCCCAAATCTTAAAGCTCTAATCTGCTGCCAATGGGCTTAGATGGCTCTTCCCTTCAAGTTCTGCTGGCTACAACATGTGACTTTCTCTCTTGATTTGGTCCCAAGCTTCTTGGTAAGTATTTCCTATGATTTTGACATCTCCAACATCTTGAGGTCTCCAACCCAATCCAGGCTTCATTTTCATAAATTCACATATAGCTTCTCTGGTTTCCTTGAAGGGATTCCCATGCCAAACACCTCACTTCAGAAGCTTTTCTTAACTGTGGAGGAAGATTCTACAACTCCTTTACTCATGTATCACTCAGGGATCTAAAGCCAGAACGACCTGGCCAATGAAGCCATGTTCAGTCATTTGAGTTGGAGCCTGTTCCCCTTCTTGAATTATATTTGCATAACATTTTCCCCCATTGCAGCTTTTTAGAAATAAATACAAAAGGCATTTCCTTTTTACAAGTTTTAGGTTGAGCTGGAGGGGTCTTCACCCAAAGACAACACTCCCTTTATTCTGTTTCACACCAGGTATCTCCTTATATTAGTGCTCTTTCCCCTCCTCAAACTGTACATTTTGTGTTTCTTTTTGCCCTGCTTATTATTTTTATGGTAGCTACACATGAAAGTGATTACTAAAAACCATGCAATAGAGTTAATAATTGGCTGTTTTGAAATCTCCTCTGCCTATAAAATTAGTCCAACTATTTCAATTTGCCCTCAGGCAGAAAGCATCCTCATTTTTTTCCCCAAGCACCACAAGAATGGTTCCTAACACTGTCACTAATACTGTTGCCCTCTGAAGTTTCTTGAGCTGAGCATCCATAACCCTCAATGATCTTAGCACTGTTTTCTCCAAGCTCTGACTAGGATGTCCATTCAACCCTGCTTATAGCAGTCATCAGCTTTCCTAATCCAATTTCCCCAGGTTTTCCATATTCCTTCCAAAAGCAGCATGGCCAGCTTCCTGTCACAGCAATACCCCACCCCGTAGTACCAACTTTTGTCTTCCTCACTTTCCTGTTGTCACGAGAAAACACTATGACCAAGGCAACTTATGAAAAAGAAAGTGTTTAATTTGGGGCTCATGGCTGCAGAAGGTTAGAATCCATGATCATCATGAGGAAAGCATAGCAGCAGGCAGCAGGCAGGCAGGCCTCAGGCAGGCAGGTAGGCAGGCATGCAGGCAGGCAGGCAGGCATGCAGGGATACAGCAAGCAGCAGGCAGGCAGGCAGCAGGCAGGCAGGCAGGCAGGCAGACACACCTCTTCCAACAAGGCCACGCCTCTTAATCCTTCCTAAACAGTTCTACCAGCTAGGGAACAAGTATTAAAACATGTAAGTTTATGGGGACATTCTCATTAAACCACCTCAGATTCCCTTTTAACAACATAGAAGGAAACCCAATGAAATGATGACATGGAGAGTGTAATATGTAATCAAAGAGGTATAAAACCTGTGGAATAGGAGGGAGAAGATTAACATAAATCTAAATGAAGATCTTCAAGTAGAAAAGACATAAACACAGGTGACAATTAAGACATAGTATGTATGAACTTGCCAAAACTGAGTAGAAATCATGGATTCATAAATCCAGCAGGTTTAATAGTGTTTAGGTTCAGGCCTGGATGAGGTAATAAAAACCCACCCATACTAAATTCACTAAAGATGCCAAAGACAAAGGGACATATTTAGGGAAGTCAGAGAAAGGACTGCTCACTTATAAAAATAAAAGAAGGGCAGACAAGACAGTTCAGCCAGTAGATTTGTTTGTAATGCAGGTCTGAACTTATGTTCAATCTCTAGAACCCATGTAAAGGTAGGAGAGAATTGAATCCACAAAGTTGTCCTTTGACCTCCACACATGCACGCGCACACACACACACACACACACACACACACACACACACATAATTAATTTAAATCAAAATAAAAGAAAAATTCAGCAGCAACGATTGAAACCAGAATTATAAGGCAAATGTTATCCAAGTATTGGGAGAAAATAACTGTTAACAAAAAAAATAAATAAATAAATAAAAAAAAATAAAACTACTCTTGGCACAAGTTCTTTAAGAAAAGGGGCCAGGGGCTGAAAAAGTGTCTTGGTGTTTAAGAGCGTTCATATGCTTCTGTGCCGAAGGACCTGGGTTCAATTCCTAGTACCCACAGTGGCTTACAGTGTGGCTAACTCTGGTTCCAGAGATCTGACAGCATTTTCTGACTTCTATGGGCACTGGGAATGCACATGGTTCATGTAGACAAAATATACATAAAACAATGTTTAAAAAGACTCTTATACATTGCCAGGCAGTGATAGAACACGCCTTTAATCCCAGCAATCAGGAGGTAGAGGCAGGCAGATCTCTGAGTTTGAGGCCAGCCTGGTCTACAGAGGGAGTTCCAGAAGAGTCTCGGATACACCGAAAAACCCTGCCTCAAAAAGATGCAAACAAACAAACAAACAAACAAAAATAAAGGGGAAAAAGAATGACAGAAAACAAATGAGGCCAAATGTTTATGTGGAAGCAAAATCTAACAAAGTTTACAGTCCCTAAATCTTGCCCTGTCCAGGCATGATGGCTCACACCTTTAATCCCAGAACTCAGAAGGCAGAGGCAGGCAGATCTCTGTGAGTTCGAAACTAGCCTGGTCTACAAAATAAGTTTTAGGACAGCCAGAGCTGTTACACAGAGAAAATCTGTCTTGAAAACACATCCTTCTCCCCCCCCCCCCCCCCCCCCCCGATAAACAAAAAAACTTGCCTTATAGGACAATATTTTAAAGAAGATTTATTTAGTTATATGCATATGTACATGTACATGTGTGTTTGTGTACCATGTGTGTGCAGGTGCCCACAAGGCCAGAAGGAAACATCGGATGCTTTGGGGGGTGACCTTGAACTACTTGATGTGAGTGTTGGGAAGTAAATTCCGGTCTTCTGGAAGAACACCAAGCTTTTCTAACTGATGAACCATCTATTTAGCCCCACAGGAAGGTATTTTAAATCTAGCTCCTCTCTCCCAAAGATAGCTGGAATGCAAGAAAGAGTATTTACAAATAAAATTGTGTGTGTGTGTGTGTGTATTTGTGTGTGTGTGTGTGTGTGTATTTGTGTGTGTGTGTGTGTGTGTGTATTTGTGTGTGTGTGTGTGTGTGTCCATCCCTGAGCCCAGGGACAGATCTCACTGCCTTATGCATCCTAAGTTTGCGGTATTTAGAAAGTTATAGGCTCAAAGGGCCAGAACTACATGACAATAATGTTTAAAATGGAAGAGGAGAACCAGGTCTGGCACACACCTTTCATCCCAGCACTCAGGAGGCAGAGGTGGGAAGATCAGGATTTCTATATCATTCTTCTGTCTTTAAAAATGCAAAGACAGGAAAGACAGGAGAAAGTGATCTAAAATTCTTTCACTTTTTGAAAGGGAACTCATGAATACTCTCTAACATTAAGCTGTGTTAAGTTAAATATTAATTAAGAGATTTCAGGAAGGAGATATGAAAGTCCAAATTTCAAACAGTAGAGAATATATATTAGAAAGGAAAGGAAATAAGAGAGAGAGAATGGCAGGAGCAGGGGAAAGAAAGTAATTCTAAAAACATAAAATAAAATAAAATCAGTAATTATAACATCTTGGACATAAAGCCAATCTCAAAAACAAGCAAGGAAAAACTAAGTGTCAGAACCAAAAGAAGGCAACTGAATGGATGCCAAAGCTTAGAACAGGTGCCATAGTTGCCCAAGTGGGATCTAGATCTCGAAGCCTGGGTGTCAGCGTCTTGGTGTCTGAGTTGTGCAGGAATGGAGGGTCAGGCTATAGATCCTGTAGGCAGGGCCCAGAGCTCTACAACGTTGCTGGTTAGTTTTATGTCAACTTAACACAAACTACAGTTATCTGAACAGAGGGGACCACAACTGAGAAGATGCTTCCATAAGTTGCAGGGCATTTTCTTAATTAGTGATGGGGAGGGGAGCAGCCAGTAAGCAGCACACCTCGTGGCCTCTACATCAGTTCTTATCTACAGGAATCTACCTTGAGGTCCTGATGGAGGTGTAAGACAAATAAACCCTTTCCTCCCCAACTTGCTTTGGGTCATGGCCTTTCTTCATAGCAATTATAACTCTAACTAGAACAACAAGCAAAAAGAGGAAAGTGTTGTATCTCTCCGTGGACAATGGTACACCCCAGAAAACAAAAGAACAAAAAAAAAAAAAAAAAAAAAAAAAAAAACAACAAAAAAAAAAAATAATGGAAAGATCTCCCATGCTCTTGCTTAGGTAGGATTAACATAGTAAAAATGGCAATCTTACCAAAAGCAATCTACAGATTCAATACAATCCCCATTAAAATCCCACCACAATTCTTCACCGATAATAATCAACTTTATATGGTAAAACAAAAGACCCAGGATAGCCAAAACAACTCTATACAATAAAAGAACTTCAGAAGGCATCACCATTCCTGACTTTAAACTCTACTACAGAGCTATAGTTCTGAAAACAGCCTGGTATTGGCATAAAAATAGACAGGTAGACCAATGGAATCGAATTGAAAATCCTGATATTAATCCACGCACCTATGAACACCTGATTTTCGACAAAACAGCTAAAATTATACAATGGGGCGAGGACAGCATCTTCAACAAATGGTGCTGGCAAAATTGGATGAGGGTGTGTAGAAGACTGCAGATAGACCCATGTCTGTTGCTATGCACAAAACTCAAGTCCAAATGGATCAAAGACCCCAACATCTATCCAGCCACATTGAACCTCTTAGAAGAGAAAGTAGGAGGTACCCTTGAACAAATTGGTATAGGAGACCACTTCTTGGACATAACTCCAGGGGCAAAGACACTGAAAGAAACAATTAATAAATGGGACCTCTTCAAACTTAGAAGCTTCTGTAAGGCAAAGGACACAGTTGACAAGAACAAATGGCAGCCCACAGACTGGGAAAAGATTTTCACTAATCCTATATCTGACAAAGGGCTGATCTCCAAAATATACAAAGAACTCAAGAAACTAGTCAACAAAACACCAAATAACCCTATTAAAAAATGGGGTACAGAACTGAAGAAAGAAATCTCAATGGAGGAAATCAAAAAGGCTGAAAGACACTTAAGAAAATGCTCCACATCCTTATCTATCAGGGAAATGCAAATCAAAACAACTTTGAGATACCATCTTACCCCTGCCAGAATGGCTAAAATTAGAAACACCAATGATGACTTATGTTAGAGAGGATGTGGAGAAAGTGGAACACTCCTCCACTGCTGGTGGGAGTGCAAACTCATACAGCCATTTTGGAGATCAGTATGGCAGTTCCTCAGGAAAATGGGAATTAGTTTACCAGAGGACCTGGCAATCCCCCTCTTAGGCATATACCCAAAGGATTCACATCCATGCAACAAAGACATCTGTTCAACTATGTTCATAGCAGCATTATTTGTAATAGCAAGAACCTGGAAGCAACCTAGATGCCCCTCAATTGAAGAATGGTTAATGAAGATGTGGCAAATCTACACAATGGAATACTACTCTGCAGAAAAAAATAATGGTATCTTGAAATTCGCAGGCAAGTGGATGGCACTTGAAGAAACCATCCTGAATGAGGTAACCCAGTCACAAAAAGAGGAACACAGTATGTACTCACTCATATATGGATTTTAGATATATATCAAATGATCACCAGCCTATAATTCACATCACCAGACGAACTAGGATACAAGGTGTATTCTAAGAGATTCATATAAAGTCCCTTACAGAACTGGGAAGGGGCAAGTCCCCCAGAGCTCAGGTGAAGTGGGGGAGGACAGCGAATGGAGAGAGAAGTAGGAGAAAATGAGGGGGAGGAAAGGAAAACATGTGCGACCAGGAAGATTGAGCCTGGTTAGGAATAGAATATAGGAAAGAGAGAGAGAGAGAGAGACAGAGACCGAGACAGAGAGAGAGAAGATAAAAGAGGGAGCCAATATTGGTTTGAAGATAAAATTGAACACAAAGAAAGGTCGAGAGAACAATAAGATTGCTCTCAACTAACAAGTTGAGCTTATGTGGAAAGACTATCATAAATGCCCTTCCCAGAGAGTGAGATCAACAACTAACTTCTCCATGGAGCCCTCAACTAATGCCTGTTGAAAAAAGGATCAAACACCCATACATAAACACTGAGTCGAACTAGAACCTACATGCAGATGGAGAGGACAAGACCATGCAGCAGAAACTCATAGAGACAACTTAACTGAACAAGGAGGAGCTAAGGGCCACTAGACTGATAGCTGGGAAGCCAGCATAGGACTGACTCAGGCCCCCCTGATTATGGGTCTCAGCCAGAAGGACTGAGCAGTCTAAGAGACCCCAGACAGCGGAGCCAGGATGTGTCCCTGGTTCACAAAAGAACTTTGCAAACATATCCCCCATGGAGGGATAACTGCCTTAATCTAGAGACAGGAGAGAAGCCCTAGTCCCTACTTCACAGAACCTGTCAGATCTACATGACCCCAACTGGATGGCACTCACCTACATATGGAATTGGGGTGGGGGGATGGGAGGGGAGGGTGTTTAGAGTGCATGTGAGAAGGCAGAGAGGGTAAAAAGGGAGGGAAGGAAGGAGGGAGGGCTCAGGGGAGTGAGCGAGGGAGGGAGGAGGGAGGGAAGGAGAGGGAACTGGGATCGACATGTAAAATAATATATTAAACAAAAAAAATAAAAAATAAAAAAAAGTGCTTTGACTCCAAAATTTAAGTTGAAGGACAAGTTACTGGGGAAAAGGATTTCTATTTTTGTTTCCACAGAAAATGAAAAGATGTGGATTCCTTCCAGACTAATGTGGTTTGATCATGCCAAACTGCCTGAAACAGAATACAAGCTGATCCTACATTCCAAACAGCTAGACAAACCATCCCTACAAACTACAGCCAGGATATCTGAATCTTCTTCGAATCCCCCAAGACAGCGCCCCTTATCAGCAGGAAGTAGTTTGGAAAGAACGACACCCAAATTCCCAAATATTGTATATAAATGTTTGTTTTCATTTAATGGGACTATTATATAAAATTAAATAAAATTAAAAAAAATAAAAAAGAGAAAATCAAAACAAAACAAACAAACAAAAAACAACCAACTACTCCCTAACCTAACCAATAAGCAAAGGCCATTGAACCTTTATCCTGGCCTTGAAAGTATTCTCTAAAAGCAGTCTGAAAAAGTCTTTATAGTAAATCTAAGAACTAGTCAGAGTGTTCACCTAAAACTTGGAATTTCACTGTGTTCAAAGTACAGGAAAACAATTGTGCCTGAGACTCCAATAAAATCAATAATAATAGTGAAACCACAATAAAAAAGGGTTGAAATACAGACACTGAAAAGAAATGTGCTAAATTATATCCACAGGTTATAGGATAGTTTATAGAGAAAATATGAGCAATCTGTAGTTGTGAGAATTCATTAGGAAATGCATCAAGATTTCAAGGTACAAGACTAACATACAAAAATGTTTGTTTCTTCTGCCACCAACATAAACAATGGTAGAAATAAGGAGAAAGACACTATGTACAATAGCAATGTAACAGAAGATATGCAAAGACATTCACAAAGGAAATTATCTGACAGACTTAGGTGAATGAGAGAAAGCATGTTCCTAAATCAAAACCCAATCCCCAGGAACAAAGATGGAGGGAGAGATAACACTCTTCCATATCCCTACAGAGTTTAAAGCAAATCCTGTTACAACTAAAAGGTGAGCCACAAGAGAAGGCCACAGTCAACAACAGGGAGTAAGAAAATATAAAATTCAAAAATACTTAATGTTGGATTTACAAGGCCATTCAGGGCTACACCAGAAGTGAATCAGTCTAAAAGAGAAACAGAGCTCACAGCTTTAATCCCCAGCACTAATATATAAGATAGGAGCAGGGCATTAAGTATTTACTCTTGGCAATTAGTCTCCAGCTTGCTATGAATAATATCTCTCCAGCCCTGGTACAGGACAGAGCTCTCTGGTAGCCTGGATGCTTTGCTTCTCTGATCTTCATTGCTTCATTAGTTCATAAACAATGTATCAACCACAATCATCTTACTTGAGCAGCTTTTTATGACTTCTTTTTGTATTTTTATAGTAATTCCTCTATTCTTACACCTCCAACATATACTTTCCCTCTAAATTATACCAGAAAGAAGGGGTAAAGAGGGAGGATAGAGAGAAGGTGAATAAGAATAAGGAGCAATGAAACTTATGTATTAAAATGCCATAATTAAATTTGTTTTTTATGTATTTACTATTTTAAAAATGTCATTACTTAGTACAACTGCTAACAAAACAATATTATTTATTTAAGTCTCCCCCTTACTCTGTGAATGTGTGTGTGAGTTCCTAAATATTTTCTTCATGCTACTGACTATTTCTTTTATTGCACAGAAAGATCTTTCTTTGATGTAATCCCACTGGTTTTTACTCTGTTGCAAGTTTTGTGGTCTTATCCCAAAACATAGGTACACACAAACCTATGTCTTCAAGTGTTTCCCCTGTTTCCCCTTAGACTTTTCATACTTTTGGACTTTTGTACAGCATGTGAGATGTGGATCTAGCATCAGTAATTGATATGATGGCTTTCCAATGTATTCTCTTGGTGTCTTTGATAGAAATATGTGGATTTCCAGGTACTCTACTATGTTGTACTTGTCTCCTTGTCTTTTCTCAAGCCAATACCAGACACTTTGTAGACAGCCTTAAAATCAGGTATTGATATGACTTCAGTTTCGTTCTTTTATTCAATAGTGTCATGTAGATTTTAAGATTTTTTTTCTGATTCTATGAACATTATTATTGGTAAGGATTGAGCTGAATCTGTGAACTGTCTTGGGTAGTATGAACACATTAATAATAATAATAATAACAACAGTAATAATAACAAAACAACAATAATAATAACAACAACAACAATAATAATAAGAACTCTGTGATGGTTTGAATGAGAATGGTGCCCACAGGCTCATATATTTGAGCCCTTGGTTCACAGTGGGTAGAACTATTTTAGAAGGTTAGGAGAGATGGCCTTGTTGAAGGGAGTGTGTATGCCATTGAGGGAGCCCAGGCTGAACCCAATCCTCTCTTTCTTCTACAATGTCCTACCTCTTACTCCTTCCCCATTCACCCTTCCCCTCCCTCTGCCTCTTGCCTGTGGATTAGATATAAGCAGGCATTCTTCCTGCTAGCCTGCTGCCATGCTTCCTTCCACGATCATAGACTCAAAGCAACTGTAAGCAAAGCCTCAATTAAATGCTTTTTTGATAAGCATAGAACATAGTACATAGTACAGAGTACAGAGTACATAATACATAGTGTCTCTTCACAGGAACAGAAAATTAACTAGGACATCTGCTCCATAGAGTATCTTTCCTTTCCTGGAGTCATCTTGACATCTTTCATTAGCATTTTGACTCTTTTATTGCCAATACCTCTCATTCCCTTAATTCTATTTATTTAGAGCTGAAACAACTGGAGAGCAAAGAGTCCACCTTAAAAAATGGGCAAAGAAATGGGCTACATAGACATTTCTTTAAAAAGAAATGAGGGGACGTCAGGGCTGGCTCACTGGTTAAGAGCGCCTGCTGCTCCTGCAGAAGACCTGGGTTCAGTTTCCAGCACCCACGTGGCAACTCATAACCACTGTCATAGCCCTCTTCTTACCCCTGCGAGCACCAGACATACATTTGGCATACACATACACATGCAAGCAAAATACTCATATGTGTCAAATAAAATAAAAACATCTAAAAATTTAAGACACAAATAGCCAGCAAATATATGAACAAAAAGTCAGCATCATTAATCTTCAAGGGAATACAAATAAAAACCACAATTAGATATTATTGCAAAGGGATCTTAACAGCCATGTGTCAAGGATATAGCAGCACTCTCATGTTTACTGTGATATTCCTTTAAAAAAACTCTAGGATATAAAACCATCCATGGAAGAGTGAACATATACAAATCACGTGGTATGTATCCACAAATAAATAATACTTAGCCATAAAAAGAATGAAATCTTGTCAAGTGTAAAGGTAGAGACAAGTGCAGGCATCATGGTAAATAAAACAAATCATAGACAAATAATGCATTTTTGCACTCATTTGTAGAAAGTGATAAATGAACCTCCAAGAAGATGGAAAGGCAGCGAGTGAAGACAGAGGTTAGACAAGAGTCACAAAAACACAGGAATTAGAAGCAGAAATCGCTGCTTCTGTGCCCAGAAGTGTAGGTAACTCTAATCTACAAGAATCCATGATACACAAAAATAACTAGAAGAGTAATATATATATATATATATATATATATATATATATATAATCCATGTATGAGGAGAAGGAAATGCTAGGGGCATTGGTCTAGCGGCTATATATGTCATACTTGTATCAAATCATCAGGCCCTTCATAGGCATGCATGGATATTATGTTAATAAATAAAATTTAAAAACAATGTATCATGGGCACAAAACTGTAAGGGATTTTGTCTACAATGAGTAGGGAAAACTTTCTATTAATTTCAGGGACATTTAATTGTGTGTCCTTAAAATAATTTTGTTTGTCCTGTATAAAAATCTACGTTTCATGTAACAAAAAGGTTTATAGTGTTAATTTGAGAATTGGAAATATTGGTGTTTGAGTGCTGGATAGTTTTATGTCAACTTGGAAGTAGGGAACCTCAGCTGAGAAATGCTTCCATAAGATCTGTCTGTAAAGCATTTTTTTAATTAATGGTTGCTGGGAGAGTACACTGTCCGTTGTGTTGTTGGTGGTGCTGGGCTCTATAAATAAAACAGGTTGAGCAAACTGTAAGCAGCACCCATCCATGGTCTCTGCATCAGCTCCTGCCTGCAGCTTTCTACCTTGTTCGAATTTCTGTCCCTACTTCCTACAATGATGAACAGCAATGTGAGAGTGCAGCCAAATAAACCCTCTCCTCCTCTAAGTAACCCTAAGTAAGACAGTGTGTTACCTTGTCCTTTGCCTTTCTCAAGTTTTGGAAATTTCAAAAAGACACAGGGAAATGAAAAGAATTCCTAGTAGCAGCTGGGAGAGAGCAGGAGTCCAGTCTCTCATCACTGTTGCAGGGGACCATGTCTCTCTCCACAAGTCTTCATGGACCGTGTGGAGAGAGGCAGTGCCCACCCTTTCCAGGCCTCTTACAGTGTTCAGCTCTGACTCCAAGCTGCAGTTTCTAATGTGTGGGAACACTTTACTATACTTGCTTGGGTAGGTGGATGCCAGGTAGTCCTTCACCTCCTCCAGGTTGCTGGCTGTCAGAAAGCCATCTTCTAGCTCAAAAGAATTTGTCAGCAGCAGAATCACCCTGCAGAGCAGACTATCATCTTAACATATACCACTAAAAAGCCATTGGCTCTAAAACCTGGGAGGAAGGTGGGTAGCCTCTTCCCTCCTGCCCAGTGCAGAAGAGATGAGAACAGAAACTACCTCCCAACAAGCTACTTCACATCTGGATAAGTGGCCTCCAGTGAGATTGGGTAGGATGTTGGAAGCATTCAATACTTCATAGCCAGATTCGTACCCTTTGGTGGTGACAACACAAGAATGTGGCTAATGCCATTGACCAACCGCTTAGAAATAAGTTTAGAATCACTTAAACATATTTACTTATTTTCAGGCAGGGCCTTACTATGCAACCTCGGCTGTCTTGGAATTTGTTGTGTAGACCAGGCTAGTCTCAAACTTAAGAGATTCATTTGACTCTGCCTCCATATTTGTGAGATTAAAGGCATGCACCACTACATTTGGCCTAGAATTATTAAGCTTAATTTTATATCACAGTACGAATTAAATGATTTGCATGTATACTGATTTCCATTAATTTAAGTCCTAGTTTAGAGATGGCTACTCATGTAAGTGACCTCCCTACTGGACATATTAGCATTTGTTTTGAGGGAAGCCAAAGACAGTAGACTCGGCTAGAGAGGCCTTGCTTATAAATGAGATGAAGACACTGGTGTGTTTGTTGTTGTTGTTGTTTGGTTTTGGTTTTGTTTTTTCCTGAACGCCCCTTTCTGCTAAGTGCAATGCCTACCTTAAATGTCCCATTCCCTGCAAGGCGGCCTTTGCTTTCTGGACCCTCAGTTTCTAGTGCTGGTAGAAGGCAGCAATTAGCACGTCGAGGAAACAGAACTGACCCTCACATTGCAGACCTCAATATTGGTGTCTTTAGTCTACTCCTTGACTTCTGGGAACCCAGTCCTTCCCAGTCTCCCTTTCAGCTCAGGGCTTTGGAGCCTTGCCTTCCCACTTGGGGTCCACGGTTCTGAGGGACAGCTTAGACTCACTTGTTTAAGCAGTTTTCATAGTTGAAGGTGGCCTTGAAGCCGTAGATGGAGAAGGACACGATGCTGGCATATCTGGAGGTGGGAGCTGTTGATGATGGACACAATGATGGCATGCTTCTGGCAGTTGTTGGAGGGGTCATTGTAGCTGGCAAAGGCAATCAGGCTGCCAAACCCCAAGCTCAGTGAGGAGAAGATCTGCATGGCTGCATTGATCCAGGCCTTGGGGTTGGCTAGCTGTTTCATCTAGAAGGCCAGTAGGGATAGGGCTGAGGAATCCTGAGCTCTAATCCCAAACTCTTCCCTCCCAGGAGATGAAAGCTCAGAGATGGGGAAGAAATTACTTCCAACTCACAGGTAGTCAGAATGACTTGGTGCTGAATTCTAGGTCCATGTCTCAGAATGTCTCCAGTGTATTTCCTGGCAGGTAAACTACTCAGCAATCTTCCTCTCATACCCTCTATGGCACCCTACCCATGGAGAGTGCAATTGAGTATTGCCTGGTCTAATAGTCTAAAACACATAAAACATCTAAATCACCAGCCTGCCACAACAACAGTCTTACCACACAGGAAATTTAGGTGGATGTGGAGTCAAGTTCGAGATTACTCCAGTACTGACACTTAAGGCCTATGCAATAAGAGTGTCCATTTTGAAAGGATACAGTCATATGATTCCAGCCATTTGTCCAGCAAAGAATGTGCCCTACTCTAAATTCAATAACATCTACACTGAAGAACAATGGCTAGGTTGACTGGAAAAAAAAAAAAAACGTTAAGGACGGGACCATAGCATTCCCTAGAGGGAAAAGGTCTAAGAAAATATGGGAACAGATAAGGGAGATGACTGGAGAGATGTCCATGGTCCCTAGCTTAGTGGGGAGTCTGGACTGGGCTTTAGGTGAGAACTGGAGCAGGAAGACCTGAAGGAAGGCACAGGCACTAGTCACTAGTGGTAGTGAGGGCTGCAGGACAGGCTACAGAGAACATAACTTCCAGGATATCTATAGTCTTTGGCCCAGTCATGGGCTCACACCAGCTCTGATGATTACAGATCTTACCCTCTTTTCCCTTCCTCCCAGGTATCCCAGAAAGTGACAGTCCCCTTCCCTTGCAAACCATACCTTGGGTGTGAACATGTACCTCAGGCCATTGGTAGCTCCGTGGATTGTGAGGTCACGGACCAAGTAGATATCAGCACACAGTAGGGCATCAACGCGATGAAGTAGACCACCTGTAGGCATCCAGGAACAGAATAAGACTGCTGGAGAGATGGGGACCGCCACTCCCACAAAAACCTTAATTCTTTGGCATTTAGGCTGCATCCACAGCTGCTAAGAGCTGTGGGTAGCACTGGTCCTGAGTAGGACACAGGTTCTGAGTATGGTCTAGAGAAAGAAAGTGTGGGACATGGCTGCTCATGTCTGTTGCCCCCATGAAATTTCTTCTCCAGTGCATGAGAGGCAACACTCCCCGAGCCCCTGTTTCTCTAAGAAAAGCTGAAAGGCTGGAGGAGCCCACACAACACGTTTTTTGTTTTGTTGTTTTGTTTTGTTTTGTTTTTGTTTTTGTTTTTTTTGATTGTTTGTTTGTTCTGTTTTGTTTTTTCAGCCAGATTTGACTCAGCTTTCTGAGGTCCCAAGAAAATCAGAAAGACTAATCACTTACAGGATCTATGTTATCTCCAAAGTGAAATTAGTGTCTTAAGGGGCAGAACTGGGTTTTCTGGATGGGATCCGAGGGGAGCCTGGTTAGGCATGTCCTTATGTAGAAAACAGTGCACAGGGCAATGTCCCCACAACAAATGCAACAAATGTACTGATTTTGTGCATTCTTCATAAAAAGAAAAGTCTATTTGGTTAAGCCAATCTTCTTTCCCTGTTGACATGCATCACAATTTAAGGATGTGTTCTTAGTCTCTTTGGCAGGGGAATCTCAGACTCGGGGTCACCCTGACTTCTAAAAGCCTGAAAGTAAGGGCTTTCAGATAAACATCTGCCTACCCTGGGTGGGAAATTTTGGGTAATTCACTTTCTATGTATGCCTAGATTCATAGACAAAAACAAAACAAAACAAAACTTTTCACAAGGTTGGTTTTGTTTTATCAATCTTCTTTTAGGTTGGATCCACCTCTGAGAAACCCAGCTAGTGACCATGTCTTGATATGCTTCAATTAATCTCAGTCTTCCATTTCTTCCTTGGCATGGCACCATACTTCATGTACTTCTAAGACTGTCAGAAGGACACTGAGAATGTGGGATATATGTTTACCATGGCTTCTTACACATTTAGGGGGTTAGTGAATTTACCCAAATATCTAATATGTCAAACCAGGTGAGATGCAAATGGATAAGAGTCCTTTTGCCAGTGATGTGAAAGAAATTCAGGGGCATGGGGGAGGGCTGAACCGGGTCCATAACACTGGGCACTAAGAAGACATTCGGGGAAAGCTCTGGACTTCTACCCCCACCCCCGCCAGTGGGCTGTGTTTCTTCTGGGCTTTCTAGAGTCCTCACAAAGTGGCTTCCTTCTTTTTCTTGTGGGAAGGATGGCTGGACATGTGATCTAGCTTTAGCTTAACCTATCAGGAGAAATAACTCTGACCAATAAGTAAAACTTCAGAGGAGAATAAAAGAGATTTCAAACAAAAAGGAAAAGGCAGCATCTTTCCCCATACATGGAACCCTGGGGCATTTCAGTCAGGGTGGGGGGTCATAGTATAAGGAGAGAAAATAGATGGTGAGGATTAATATGGCATCATGTCCAGACTCTACTTATTTTCACAACTATAAGAGGCCTGGAGAGGAAAGGACTGCTTTAATATTCAAGGGTACAGACATCACCATTAGATCTTTTGGATCATGCTTGGTCTAGGTTGGGACAGAGCAGATGCTGCAAGGTCTGATCTCAGCTGAGAAAGAACACCCTGATTCTTCTGCTCAGCTGTGAGGCAAAGTGCTTTGGGGCTAAGATGCTGGCCACTATGGGGACTTAGAAAATAATGTGATATGTCATGCCAGAAACAACATTGGGGTTGTCATGCAATATCTCAATGACATAGGTTGTTCTAAGCTTGATGCCTCATGAAAGAACAAAACCGAACAAACATGTCAGTGCTGGAGAAGGCAGGCAGGTGATCAGGAGAGTGAGATCTAGGGGTCTCATGGGATTGTCAGAAGAAGAAAAATTGTAAATGACTAAGTCACAAAGGATGTGAAGAGAATATTCATGCTGCATGTCACCAATAGGATGGGAAGAGCTTGGAGTAAATATGGGCTATGTCCTGAGTCTGCTGTCCCTGGCTGTGATTTTGCGAATAATACTTTGCCTATCTAATCCTTTTGGGAGTGACCTCATGTATCTACTCTGAGGGGCTGTTAGAAGAATAAGACACCGTGATCCACTATGGATTTGCTTTGCCTAATAGCTGAATATGGAGCATTCACCCCAGTTTGAAACAGGTACGGGTGATGGAAATACAGCAGATACTCCAGCCCTAGGATGAATGGAAACCTGGGCATTTCAACAAAAAGAATGAGCTTAGGCAAATAAAAGGCCTTTGCTGGGTATTTTGGCATATCTGTGGCCTAAAATCCCAACACTCAGAAGGCTGAGTCAGGAGGATCACTGAGTTTGAGGCCAACTTGGGCCGTTCAGCCAGTTTCATGCCAGCCTGAAGTACATAAGGAGACACTTTAAAAATAAAAGCCAAAACAAGAACTAAAACCCCATACCACACAACAGAACAAAACAAAACAAAACAAAACAAAAAACCAAGGGAGAACCCAACAGTTCTGGGTTGTATTGATTTCCTGAAAGCTCTTTGAAATGGGACCCCAAATCCAACTACACAATAAAGTCCCCAGAGGCTGGCTAGTCTGATGTTGAGGTTCCCTCCACAGAATAATAGCTCTGGCATTTGAGGTGGAAGGACTGAATAGCAGGGTGTTTGAATATCTCCATGAAATGACCTGGTACAGGTGAGTGTGAGAACTGGCTGGGGCCTGTCATTTCAGATTCAGTGCTACAACTTTAATCACTTCTGACACCCTCCACTGTCAGCTAGTACAGGGACATGCCAATAACACCATCCATGCCTTCTGACCCACTGAGCCTCTACTCTGGACAGCAAGAGACAGCTCCTAGCATGGACCAGATTCAGTCCCATCACACTCCCTAGCACAACTTGCTGGTTGACTCAGTGTCCCTCAGGATGCACAGATACACCATCAGCCAGGCCAGGATGAGGCACAGTGCTGGCTCCCACTGCACTCCTCCATTCTCCTGGATGGATGGTGAGATGTTGAGTGTTTTCCTGCACCAGAAGTACTGCATTGACGAAGCCTTTTCATACTCCTCGTCGTAGCCTGTGCCGTTACCATTAAGTGGGCAGACAGACCATGGCAGGGGATCCTTTTCAATGAAGTGAGAATCAACAGACAGTCAAGGGAAAGGTCAAGGGCTTAGTGGGATGATAGGAAGCATCTTTGACAGGAGGCTTCACACCTTATCCTGTAAATATGGGCTAGCCTGGCTTGCGTGAAACAACAGAGTACAGTGGATCAGAGGCTTCCTGGCCTAGTCTTTCCAGATCCTTGTAGCTACCCTGTTCAAAACCAGTTGTAGGTCTAGAGAGATGGCTCACTAGTTAAGGGTACTGGCTGTTTTTCCCCAGGTTAGATTCCCAGTAACCATAGGATGGCTCCCCTTCTGTAACTCTAGTCCCAGGGAATTTGACACGCTCTCCTGGCCTCTGCAGGCAGCAGGCATGCATGTTGTACATAGACATTCAGGTGAAACACCCATATACATAAAATAAATAAGATAAACTTTAAAAATAATTTAAAAACAAAGCTGTGAAGGTACTTGAGTTAGAATCTTGAGCAGTGAGCCCATTTGTATGTACAGGCCACAGGAGGGAGACACTGTGGTGTCTGATGGAACCAGCAGCAGGTCCTAGCTAAGAAACAGAAGCCCTCTAAGCTCAGTTGCCTAGCCGACATTCTCTGGGCCCTCTGCTGAGGCCACTCTAATTCACACTGTTTCACATATTTGGCTGCAAATCTGAGGATACCTCTGGGGTCCTTTGCTTGAGATGAGCTCGACGTCAGTTTTTTTTTGTTTGTTTGTTTGTTTTTGTTTTTTTTTTTTTTAATATTCCTGCCAATGAACATGCTACATGAAGAAGCTCTAGGGCATGGAACAACTGAGAGATTTTCAGTGTTCTTCTCCCTTCATCTGCATCAGAAGGTAAAGATAGGGTCCTTATATTTGCTTTGCTAAATGTACCCACTAAGAAGGACCCACACCCTCCCATAAAGTAGAGTCCTATAGAGTCACTTGTAGCTCCTGGGATTGAACAAAAGCTCTCATGTCGTGTATATGGCCATGCCAGTGTAGATTTATATGTTCCGGGGACCTGCATGGCCCATAGAAGTGCAAGTGAAGTTCTGCTGTGTAACCTTGGAAGAGGATTTACTGCAGGGGTAAGGGGGGGGGAGTTCTGTGAAGTATGGAATGCATGGATATTAGAGTGGTAATTCCTGGGTCCTTCTCTTCTTTTTCCATCTGGAAAGAGGCTGATATGGAGGCAGTGGGATTAGAGTCTCTGAGAGTGAAAAGGATGAAGATGGGGGTGGGGTGGGATAGAATGTGACTGGTGGAGAGGAACATTCCAGCGCTTAGTGTGGAATTATGGCTCATATTTATTTTCCACAAAGCCTAGACCCTTCCAGAATATCAGTAACAAGAATTTAGATAATGCACTGTTTAAAATGCTTGTCATTGAAAATATTCCTGTAGATATTCCAATGAGTGCTGTGGACCTGCTCCTCAGAAATGATTGTGCACATGTGTGTACACACATGCAAACGCACATGCATGCACACGTGCGCACACACAGTGCATAGTTTGGCTTACATTGTGATAAGTAGTGGATCCAGATTCTGTCATCCCTGCTTGGCTTGTGGCTCCCATCACGCTCCCCCCTCACTGAGAGGGTTCCCACAGGCTGGCGTTCTCATCCTCTACCAGCTCCCCACTTGGTGAGTGGCCCTGCATCTTCTACCCTTTTTGCTTTTGCTCTGACCAGAGGTTGGCTTACCTGGAAGGAGCAGAAGAGATACCAGAAGTCCCAGGCATTGATGACGTTGTAGTACATTGAGAGGAAGAAGGAGACCACCACAATAGCAACACCTGTGAGCAAAGCAGAGGGCCATGCTGAAGATCAGATGTGTGTCATTTAACCAGTGGGACTTGAATGACACAACTATGGTGAGATCCCCAAACAAGAACACTCTTCCTTTAGGTTTTCATTAGACCTGATACCACACCTATGACATCATCTTGGGAATTACTACCCCTCAACTCTGATCATCTGAGATGGTAGATCAGTAACGGATTTTTGACATCTAAGTGTCAGGTCCTGGGCTCAGTATTTTGTTTATGCAGTTAGTTCACACAAAAGCATTGTCCTCCTTCCAAAGAGCAAACTAAAGCTCAGAGCTTTCCCAAAACCACCCAGCAGAACTATGGAGAAGGGCCAACTACATGCCTGATGTGAACTTGCTCCTTTTGGAGGTCAAGTTCCTGGAGCCAGCCCCATCCATGTGGCAGGAGTGTGACAGACAGACAACACTTACCCCCAGCCAGGTCTGATCTATGAGGTCCCACAGTGTGTATCACTGTGAGAAGTGAGAATTTGCCATTAGGTTGCTCTAAAGTGTGTTCGCTTGGGAGTATTGTCAACCTTTGTCATCCCAAACATAACCAGGAGAGCTGTAAGTTGTTGACTTTGCATGTGGCAGACTATACAGGTATCAATAGCATTACAGAGCAACTCCTCCCACTCCACTGAGAACTCAGGCCAGTAAGTGCATGTCAGTGCCCAAGGGGCCAGGCAGCCTCCCCTGTTTTCCAATATACAGCATACATTGCTGCCTCAGCACACTCTGATGGCCTTCATAGCTCTTCATCATGAGGAGGCAGTTTGAAGATGAGTTCTAATGCCCCGGACATATTTCTTCCAAAGATGGAGGAGGTCACATCAGGTGGACCCTTCCTCATTCCTTAAACAATGGCTCAGGCTTCCTGTCTGCTTCCCTTTCTTGGGCATGAAAGGTATACAGAACATGTATGAACACTGATGGCTCTAGATCCTTTGCTTTTACAAACTAGGAGAATCACATCCTGGAGGTGCCAGGGGACAGTGACTGAAGGTCACTCTGGAAGGGTGCAGTAGGCCACACCTGGTATGTTCGCATAGATGCTTGGCTTCTGCATCCAGGTATCATTACGATGGCCCAACACCCCTAAGTGGTGTGGTGATGATGAAATGACCTCACACTCGTGCATGCCATGTTCAGCACCAGGCACACATTAAGCAGGGGGTGGCATTTGTGTACATCCCCAGAGGGTAGGTAGCTGGGACCAAATGAGACATCAGAGGGGAAGGGCCAGCAAGGAGCATACTTGGTGAATTAAATATGGTCACTATTCTTCATTGATCCTTGCACCAAAAGGAGAGTTCTCTCCCCTACCCTATGGGTCTGGGCTGGCCTCTTTGTCCATCAAAATATTGAAAAGAAAAAGAAAGAAAGAAAGAAAGAACAGAAAAAGAAATGGCATGTGTATTCCAGAGGCTTGCAGCTTTTCATCCTCATGGAATATGGCCAGGGAACATCATGATTGGGGTCCTCCAGGGTCCCCAGGGGGAGGAGCTACATGCTGGAGAATTGTGAGCCACTAGCTTAAGTACTGGGTGTGTAGGACCTATAGCCACATGAATGGGGCCAGATGAAGCGGTCAAGCATGTTAGGTACCCCACAAAGCTGTATGAGGTGATTATTGTTGCTGTAAGTCACTACTTTCCCCTCATTTCAGTATCTCCACTTGGGTTGCATAAAAGCAAGATTGTATGAAAGAAACAAAAGCAAAAGACAAAGCAACACAAACAAACAAAAAACCCAAAACCCACAAAGAAACAAAACCCAGGACATTTGCTATACAGAGCTATTGAAATTTTACTAGTTTCTCAGGATAGGTTCCAGAACATAGTCATATCTTCAGATCTGGTCTTAATGTTTCCTCAAGGGTTTTATCTTCCCCTCCACCCCCCCACACTTTATAAGTTTACCAGCAATTTATTTTGTGGAATGTCCCTCACTTGCGGTTCTGGCAGAAACAATAAAGTGACCTGATGTCCTCCTCCAGAGGTACAAGATGTCCATTTGCCCCTTCTTGGCAATTCAGACTTTGCTCATGTGGCTTACTTAGGTGGCGTCTGCTAGATTTCTCTGCTAAATCTTAACTTTTTCCTTTGAAGCAGTAAAGTAATTTGGAGGGGATACTCTTTGTTTGGTTTTGGTTTTGTTTTAAAACACTGTCTCATTGTATGGCAAAAGCTGGCAATCTTCACGCCTCAACCTCCGAAAAGCTTTGTTACAGGCTTCCTTGGCCACTGCATTAGACTTGGAGAATTTGATTCCCATTTTATTGTGCGGATGTTTTACATGAATCAATAATTCTTATCATTAGTTGTGTTTTCTCATCCCTCTGCCTGTAACCGGCATTGTCACCTTCAATGTTGGCATTTTCAATCTCTTGTCATGCACAACAGATAACTACATCACAAATGAGCATGTTGTTGTTGTTGTTGTTGTTGTTGTTGTTAGCACACCTGCTGCCTGTGTTTCTGTGCTAGTTCAGGTGGGTGAACACTGAGTTGAAAGATGGCTGGGAGGAAGTGACTGGCTTTTATTCCTTAGACCCCTGAAACCTGCCAATGTATCTCTACCTGCATTGTACCAAGCACCATTATATCTCCACACTGGTCTTCTGGCTCTCAGTTTATAAGTGTTACCAAGGCTGTGTCAGAGACTGTGGCATTCTGCTTATTTTAGCCCTCAGTCTCTTACCTGGTCAAATCCTCTTTCCTTGCTCTTTACACTTGAGATAAAATTTACACACACCCCCTTGATCTCCAAGGACTTCTTTCCCTCTACGACCATTGTTCCCTGGTTCAGAGGTCTTAACACCTTCATTTCTGTCTCCCCCTGTCCATTTTCTGCACACATTTGGCTTCTCCAGAGGCTTCCTTCTCTGCCCTCTAATCTGTATGACTTACTTTTTGAGTAATAAGTTACTGCCATTTTCTCTTGGTATCTGTCTCCTTACCATTGAGGGAGCTTTTACCCATTAGTTCCTCATGACACCGGGCAAAGCTGGAGTCCAGGGTGACTACAGATTAATATCTTTTAGGTATTACGGAACGTTTTACACATCCCCCCATACTTCAAATACAGAGGTGGGGTCTTCTTCATCTTTGGTCTGAAAGTTCCTCCTCTCAAGGCAATTGTCCCTATACTATTTATAGCTATGCTACCCCCAGACTTCTAGGCCACTGAGGACAGAGGAAGACTTTATCTGGCTCATCACTGCCTTTAGTTCTGGCAAGGAGTAGGCCCTCCATAGACTGCTGGTGATAATGGTTCTATAGTAACGGTTCTATTTAAGAGGGTAGGTAACAAAGATATTACTGGAGGATGATGACGGAGATGTCTTGAAAGTCACTCATGTTGCTAAGAACAGTGCATCTAAAAATTCAAACCAGGCCCAGTAAGATGGTTTAGCAGCTGAAGGAAGGTGCTCTCCACCAAGCCTGATGATCTGAGTTTGATTCCTGTGACACACATGGTAGAAGGGGAGAATGAACTCTCAAAAGTTGTCCTCTGCCTGCTACGCAAACAAAATAAATAGGTTTTTAAAAAGCACAAATAATTATTTTAACTTCCTCTAACTTTACTTGCGTGTGCAATAGATAAGACAGGGGGAAAGTCTATCCATAAAGATGGGCAATGATAAGTATTCTTTGAACTTATGATAAGACACTGTAGATCAACACACATACAATAAAACTTCAGTGTTAGAACAAATGCCTTCCTGTAGAATAGACTTGCTGTGAGAAAGAGAAGAAGCAGAAAGGAATTGTGTTTATCAGATATCATCAAGCAATGATGATCAACAGTGCAAATGAAAACATGCTTCTTAAAGATGAAAAAATATGATTGTTGGATGTAAAGCCCAGTGGAGCAAAAAGTACAGCACAGTCATAATGATAAATTAAGCTCATAGAAAAAAAGGATCAAGGGGTGGACATCATAAGAACAGAGAGAAGGCATGGCCAGCGAGCATAAGCCTTTATTCTATCTAGAACTGAGGGGCATAGAACACCACAGACACAACAGTTGACGTGTGTGCAATAAAGAAATTTGTAAGACAATTTCTGATAGTGTGGTTGAGATTACTGAACATCACATATATTTCTGCAATACTTGAAGAGCCCAGGGTACCTAAGAATTAATAATAAAATCAGTCAAAAACATTCTCCATCAAAGAATTAAATATCTGAAAACAATAGAAAAAAATCTACAGATTCTGAGCAAAGGAAATGACTGCCCATTGAGAGGAAAGACAGTCTCGACATCGAGTCTTTTATTTTCTGTTCTTGAACTACTTGTTGATGAGCTGCAGCATGGGATCAGAAGAAAGAACACAAGTATGAAATTGTGTTATAAAATAAGTATCAATAGTAAATCAATAAGCAAAACAATGAAGGATAAAAATAATGCTGTTGTTTTCACTGGACAAATAATGTAAAAGAGAAAAGGAACTCATGACTAGGGAAACATGATACCAATGGTAAAATAATCACATATGGAATCCCAGATTATATATTAAAGATGTGCTACGTAGAATAGGGTAAGGAAAGGAGCAAGAAGGAAAAGCATGCTGTGATTTGTAGGTATTCCTCAAGTTTCATGTGTTGGAATATGAATTAAGGTGGGACCTGTGAAAGATTATGGGGTTATGATGGCTCTGGATCAATGAATTCATGGGACATATAGATGGAGTGGCTTTGGATTAAAATGTTTTCTAGGCAGAGCTCCTATGTTTCCATTGTTGTGTTACAACACGGATAAAGCAGAGCAGATACTGGGACTCTGATGAGCAATCTTCATTGTTAAGGTGACAAGATTCAGAATCACCATAGGGACATACCTCTGGATCTGTCAGTGACGATGTTTCCAGGAATATTTAAATGAAAAGGGAGGACTTACCTTAAATATAGTAACATTCAAAGGACTAGGGTTCTGGACTGAACTAACAGAGCAATGAAGGGTAGGGAGACTTTCAGTTTGTAAAAGGCTTGCCCTATACATGTAAAGACCTGATTTTTGATTCCCAACACCCACAGAAAAAAACTGATTATGCCTTCCATCCCAGCACTGAGGAGTCAGAGACAGTAAGTCCTTGGGGCTTGCTGGCCAGTCAGTCTGGCAGAATTGGTGAGTTCAGTCTCAAAAGGGCTAGAGATATGACTCAGTGGTTAAAGAGTACTTGCAGCTCTTGCAAACAATATGGGTTCAATTCCCAGCACCTAAATGACAGCTAACAACTATCAGTAACTCCTGATCCAGGAGATCCAACACCCTCTCTGGCCTTCATGGGCACCAGGCTTATACATACAGATATACATGTAGACAAAACTCTCCTTGACATAAAATAAAAATAAATGTTTTTTTTAATTTTTTATAATAAGCTAGAGAGCAATCGAGTAAGACACAATGTTGACTTCTTGGCCTCTACATACATGTGTATAAATAAATTGTGAATATGCAACTGTGTGTAGTGTGTGTGTGTGTGTGCACGCAAACAGATATGGGAGAGTGTTGGTGGTAGGGTGGTAGTAGGGAAAACAGCTGCATTGTGCCATTACTTTTTTGCCAGGAAGCATTGTACCCTAAAGCTGTGAGCCAAAATCTTCTTTCCTTAAGTTGCCCTTGTCAAGCATTAGTCGTAGCAATGGGAAAAGTAGCCTATACAGGCATCATACTCTCAGAATGTTCAGCCTTCAGATTGATGAGCTGAACACATGCCTGTGCTTTATATATTACTCACTGGGTGCTATTCAGTTATAACAATATAAAATGGAATGCTAATGTGTTAAAAGTTTGAACTACAAAGGGTGATATCAAAGATAACATTTCATTCATGATGCTGATGAAGGAAATGAACAATTTTTCAAAAATTTAATTATTAGAAGAGTAAAATGGGAACTTAAAACCTGTAATCATTTGAGAGAGAAGCAATTATATTTTGTATTATAAGAGATCAGAATGCAACAATCAAACAGCAAGAACATGAAATAACCAATAGTCAATAGGTGGTGGTACCCACCTTTACTACCAGCACTCAGGAGGCAGAGGCAGGCAGATCTGAGTTTGAGGCCAGTCTGGTCTATAGAGTGAGTTTCAGGAAAGCCAAGGCTACACAGAGAAACCCTGCCTCAATAATAATAATAATAATAATAATAATAATAATAATAATAATAATAAATCAGCAAATATAGTGTGGTAATGATTATAAATGGATCCAACTCTTCCACTAGAAGTTTTTAATTATTTAATAATAAATTGTCAAATTTTAAAGAAATTAGCTTCCACAACTGGAAAATGCTTAAATGTGTTGTTATTAAGTTTATATTTTTAAATAATAGGATATGACTTTGAAAATTATTACAAAAGTTTTCCCCCCACTTTATTGTCTCTTCCTTTCTTTCCTCCTTCATTTCTTTTATCTCTCTCTCTCTCTCTCTCTCTCTCTCTCTCTCATTTTATCTTATTTTTTTGAGACAGGATCTCAGTCTGTACCATAGACTGGTCTTGAAATTAAAATCTCTTTGCCTCAGCTAAGTGATTGCTATTACTCATCATGCCTGACCAGGTGTTTTCTCACGTATGCCAAGTCATATATACAGAGTCAAATATCAGAGGACAGTGTTCAGGAGTTGGTTCTCTCTTTCTATCATATGATTCTGGGAATTGAACTCGTTATTAGGTTTGGCAGCAAGAGCCTTTACTCACTGAGCCATTTTGCTGGCCAAACTAGGCTAGGTTAATTTTAAGAGCAAAGCATCAAATGAAATGTAAAATGTAGCTCTCACTTTTAAAATAAAAAAATAGGAGCTATTGTTATCACTGGGTAGCAGAATTTCAGGGTTTTTTGTTGTTGATTGTGTGTGTGTGTGTGTGTGTGTGTGTGTGTGTGTGTGTGCAGGATTCAACCTAGGGCCTCATTCATGCTAAGTCATTGTCTTACTACTAAACCTCACCATTAGACCCTGAGTTTGAATTTTATTCTTCATGAATTTCTCTATTTTCCAGAATTCCTACTCATACAATAGCTTATTTGGAGTGTGCAATGACTTATCTTTATAACCGCCACAGCAGTACCCTGTTTGCATAACCCAAGGGTCTCACTGGAAGATAGACTCATTTCTGTGTGACATTTATCACTATGGCCAAGGCCTTGCACTGAGTTCTATCCCTTTGGGAACCTAGAGAGAGAGAGAGACAGAGACAGAGACAGAGAGACATAGAGAGAGAGAGAGAGAGCGAGAGAACCCAAATTTAGTGGCTTACATGAAGTCGACTCATGTTTTCTGAATATTGGTCTCCCCTCCACTTACATACCTTAGTTGTCTACAAAACCCACAGCAGGTGTCCATTAGCCTGATTTCCTTCTTGAGGCCTACACTTTCTTGATTTAAGACACACACCCTGGGTTACCCTGGAGCTTGCTTTGATGGGGAACACTTGAAGAGCTACTTGCAAGTAAACGCTGGATGCAGGGCTCCATCCATCCTACTCCTTAGTTCTATTTACTTACCTCCTCCCACTTCAGTTTACTCTCCAGGTTCCCTTTGGGTTTGGCTCAGATTCATGCTTTAGCAACAAACAGCAAAAGCACAGGCGAGGAAAATTGAAGCCTTTCTTACTGTCCCTGGTCACCTGGATCTAAAGCTTCAAGCTTTCTCTTCTAGCCCTTTCTGTATCCCCGCCATCACCCACTATCCCCTTACTCTCTGGCCACCATCCTCCTGTGTGCCTCAGTGATGACAATACCACTCTCCTGCTTAACACTGGCCTTGCCCTCAAGAGTAAAAAGCAAAGCACTTCTTCTCCTCCTCCTTTTCTTTTTCTCCTACTCTCCCTCCTCCTCTTCCTCCTCCTCTTCTTCGTCTGCCTGTGAATAAGGAACCCTTAAGGACCTACTTCTCTCACCACTCCTACGACTACCTTGGTCTCTGCTTCATGTATGCATGCTCTCTATGCTTTTTCCACAGTTCCCTCTGCTTGGAGTATTCTGCCCTTAGTTCTATCTGATATGCTCATTTAAATAATGCCATTGACACAGGCTTTCTGGGCTCCTTCATACACAAGTCCTTCTTCAATCATTTCAGTAAACAGCCTTCTGTGAAAGCTCCACCTGCTCTGTGCATAGGATGTTTATACATTTGCTCCTTCTTGCCCCAATATAGTCTCCATCTCTGCTAGCTCACCCATAATATAAGTCTTGCCTTGTGACTGATTTTTGTTTTATTCCCCTTCTTCTAAGAACAAAATTTAAGACAGTGATTACTGACTGTGAACAATCCTATGGGGAAGTTTTTAAACTCCATAGGTTTAGGACTTCTGGGGGGTGGGACATGGGGAATGCTCACACACACACCCACACAAACCCCACACACACTTACAGCTACTAGTAATTCTATCATGTATGAGAATGGAGGCTTCGCTATCAACCCAGGGACACTGAGACTTGTCACTTATCCTTTCTACCACACCCATTACCACACCCATCACCACAGAGGAGAGATGGCTTAGCCTAGGTACCTAGAAAGGCTGCATGTGATACTTCTGATTTGGGGAGAATGAGGTTTCCAGGAGATGTGAGGGGACCAAGTCCGTAGATAGAGGGAGGACATCAGATATTCCTATGTTCACTCAGAGAAGGGCAGAACTAGAGAAGAGGTTGGAACAAAAGGTACATGGGACCTTTAAAAGAGAGCACAGAGGACACATAATCTCTTGGCCAGGCCCCTTCCAATATTCACCCAAAGCCCTGACTGAGAGAGCCTCAAGAGGAGCTCTAGCATTTATCATGTTAAATATAGAAGCAGAGTTTCACAGAGTCCCAATTTGGAGACAGGGATGGTTTAAATCTCCTTACTCCTCCTGAAGTCACCTTTGGTTCCTGGGCATGTTTTTCCTCTGTAACAGACAAGGTCAATCCTGGGAGTGCTTAAAGACAGCCTTGAACATCTGTAGAAAATGTTCTACAGCATGAAGCCCAGTGGAGTAGATTGTTACCAGGACTGATGCTGAAAATGCCAGGGAAGAGCAGCAGAGGGGACTTCTATGGCCTAGACCACAACTTTATGGCCTCGTACCTGGAATCTCAATTTGGGAATTGTACATACTAGGTAGAGGCTTAATGCCTGCTCGCTGATGCTCGGGTTCTGTTCTACCCAGAACTGCAGAAACAGAACAAGACACAGCCTGAATGTGTGTGCACACACTCTTAAGTAAACACTGTAGGGTGAGTCCCCATCCATTCCTGGACATTTTGGTGTGTGCCACGCCCAGGCTGAATGTTCATTTGAGCCATGGTCACCATAGAGCTTCACTCCAGTGGTGTATACAAGCCTTTCTGGTGCAGCTCACACACCTAGCCATCCTCACCTCTTTCTAGGCTTTCACCCTGCAATTATGTGGCATTCTGGAGCCAGCCACAGTGGGACTGTTTATACTAGGATGGAAAGCTAATGCTATGATTTAGGACCCAGGGTGGCAGGCTAAACCCCCAGAATCTGACAGAATGGGGACATTTGAATAACCCTGAATCTTCTTCCAAGGTATGGTCTGTGAACTGGAAGTATCAGTCTTAACAGGCCCCGTTTAAAAGTCAGATCCTGGTTGGGTGGTGGTAGCACATGCCTTTACTCCCAGCCCTTGCTGAATTTGAGGCCAGCCTGATCTACAGAGTCAGTTCCAGGACAGCCAGAACTATTACACAGAGAAACCCTGTCTCAAAAAAAAAATTAACATTTTGAGAATTGGCAGAATTAAAGGGACTAAAAGCACAGGAAAGAAAAGGGAATGAAATGAAAGGGAAGGAATGGCAAAGGAAGGAAAAGAAAGGAAATGTAGGAAAGGGGAGGGGAAGAGAGGGAAGGGGAAGGAAGGGAAGCATTAAAGAGGAATGGAACATTAACTCTGAAAATGATGACACTCTATGGAGTCAAATGCCCTCTAATTTTCCCCTTGTTCAAATATCAACTAGAGAATAATTAAGAGGGGGGATGCATAATCTATAATCTTTCTTCAGTAACATGACTGCTGCCTTTCTCCCACACATTTTACATGCATTCAAGCACACTGTTCATGCATGTGCATGTATGTTTTCACACATTGGTTGGAATTCAGCACATTTGAAGCTGGAAGTACTTAATACCTTGGTCTTTGGTCTGCTGACTTTTTTGAAAGTGTGATTTGGTAAAATTCCTTCAGCCTCCTTGTTGGTTTTCTTTTTCTTCTTTGTTGTAGGGGTTGAAGCAACAGAGTCATGCAGAGAGTAGGGACACCTGGAACATAACCCTTAGAATTAACATTGTGTGTTCAGGACTGGCTGAAGGAAGCAGTTACAGTCTACTGGATTCCAGGTTTTTGGCGGTTTATAAACAAACTCCTTGTTAACTGGCATGATTGCATCTGTGTCCAGAGACATCTTACATCCTTCCTTTATACTCAAGAACATTGGTTCTCAAACTTCTTACAATGCTATAGTAAACCCCAACCATAAAATTATTTTCATTGCTACCTAACTGTAATTTTGATATTGGAGACAGAAGTTTGCCAAAGGGGTTGTGACCTAGAGGCTGAGAAACAGTGCTCTAGCATCGACAGTTTTGCTTTTGTAGCTGGTCCATCCTTACCATGGGTTTGGGTGATACTAATAACTTGCTGGAAGTTGACTACTATGGATCCAGAGTGGTGTGGGAGTGCCTTCAGCATCTCCCATTATTGACTTTATGTGTGTGTGTATGTGTGTGTGTGTGTGTGTGTATGCACGTGCACACATTTACTAAGTCTGAAGTTGATGGTGGGTGTCTTCCTTCATCAGTCTCCACTTTGTTTACTGAGCTAAGGTCTCTTATTTGAGCTCAGAGTTCTCTGATGGGCTGGTGAAGCCACACAGCTTGCTGTAAGGATCTTGTCTCTGCTTTCTGAGTGCAGACTCTTACAACTGCCAGATGTTTGCCTGTGTTCTGGGTATCCAAACTGACCCTCACCATTGCACTGCAAGTGCTTTAATCCACTGATCTACCTTCTTAGTCCGAATGTATGGCTTTCATTGCAGCTCTGGCTGCATTCATTTAGTAAGTTTTTAATGGGATTCTTCCTCTGGCTTCCCTGCACTGGAGGACTGGATGATCAGAGTGAGAGAGAAAGTCTAAAGCTCCCAGTGTCCATGACCAAGTGCTCATCTGATTTTACAGGTAAGGAGAGTCAGAAAGACAAACACAATATGGTAACAAGAAAGTTCTCCAACTAAACTGAAAGACAAAAAAAGTAAAGTTAAAGAAACCCCTCACTTGAAATGAAGGACTAACCTGTAAACCAACATCTGTTCCTTGGAATTTGCTAACTTCCCCTCACAAGGGAGATAACAAGATACCAAGAATTCACACTGCCCCTCCTTTCTTGTGAGTTAGCAGGTGGTGAATAGGGTCCTTAGGAAACAAAGAGATAGCTGCAACTCCAGTTTGCCCAGACAAAATTAATTAGCACACTCTGAGGCCCTAATGTCTGTTGACCCTAATAGCGAGACCATCTGGCCTGAAAGAGTCACATACTCAATAGACAGAAGGCCCCACCCCCATCCTAAGCTTGTGGGTTTGCCTATAAAAACACCTGTGGGGGGGAGAGGGAGGGGGAGGCGGCTTATCTCTAGCTTGCCTGCTGGAGGAGCCCATTTGCTCAAATGTTTCCTGTTCATTAAATCCTCTTGCGTGTTGCAGCAGCTGTACTACACATTGAGTTCTTGGGGGTACCGACTGAAATTATGAGACTACTCATTCTGAGGGTCTTACAAACAAAACAAAACAAAACAAAACACAGCCAAGGTAGGGAGAAGAAGGTACCTAATAGGAAGTTGGATTCCTAACTCGCTGGCAGTTGGAGAAGGGAGGAGCTTAGTGACTGGATTGAACATGAATTGCATAGGATAGTGAAAGACCCCCACTATGCTGATTGCTTGTTTAAATTACTCTTACTAATTTGCCAATGTCAAGTTATGTGAAAAGTACAGGAGGGAACCAGGTGCTGTTCTATTCCAGCACCAACCCGATATCTGTGGTCTGAAGCTTGGACCAAAGCAAGGTCAGCAGGAAGGTATCCTGGATGCTGAGATAGTCATAACTGAATTCTTTGTATCCTTTGTGCCCAACCTCATATAACCATCTGTCCTTGATTAACTACAACTGCTACAATTAGATGAAACAATGAAATCCCTGTAACCATGCTTCTGCTTCTGTAAGCCTGCTTCTTGCCACCCCAACCCTATATAAACTGCCTGAGTTTTAACCTCAGCATTTTCAGTCCCAGAAAGACTGAAGCATCCACAGGTACCTATGTAAACAATAAATAACCTCTTGCACTTGCATCCAGTGGTCTGGTCTTGTCTCTTGGGGGCAAGGGACTTTCACCCTGATAAGCTCCAAACTCTTGGGGTCTCATGGGGGCCTTTCAAAATTATAATAAAGGAGACAGATAATTAAGAATGACCTTTTAAAAATCTATAGCTTAACCCTTTGTTGACTTGATTTTGGTCTGGATAGAGTAACAGGATGAGGGAGGGTTGGAATTTTCTTGAACAGGTTGAAATTTGTCATATACCAGTTTAGCATCTTTCAAAGTTGTGAGGGTGAGAAGAAAGGGCTGATTAATTCCCCCAGGTGCACACACACATGATATTAGGTAAACAAGAGCCACCCAGGGAACTACTGTAAACACTTTAGAATACTTTTTTTAGTTATCCATTCCATGCATGATTTTAAGCACAACTGCTTTAAAATGTTACCAGTTTTGAATCTGACTTCCTCTCCTTCCACTTAATATATGATAAAATCTTATTAAAACTTTACCTCCAAGGCTGTCAAGGGCACCCTTAGGTGAATGTTCCACAATTTATTGAACCAACCCCCTTTTCTGAAGGGCTTAGAATGTTGTTAACATTGTGATCTTATTAAAAGGCAGTGATCACGTTATTTTCTGCCTCAGAATGCTGACTTGTACTTTAGACGAGGCTTTAGAGAAATGGAGTTGGAGAGGAATTTTGTTTTAAATACATGCTGAGACTTCATGCCATACAGGCTTCAGAAAGGTACTTGACCTTAGGAAGGTCCGGGTCTGAGTCCCAGGAGTTCCCTGCTTGTTGTTCCACTAACAGGAATGCATGGTGAGTTTGCAGCTGTCTGTTGTACCCCTTCAACTCCCTGTCAGAGAAAACATTGTAAAAACAAAACAACAGCAGGACCAAGAAACAAAGTATCTGTGTGTGGGATTATTTGTTTTTTCCCTGCCTTCTATAATTTCAAACCCAAAATAAGTCCCCACATCCACAAACCAATCTTTTTCTTTATTAATAAAAAGTAAAGAAGCAACTCACAACCCTTTTGATTTGTGTTTCAACTTGTGGTTGGGGACTTAAATTTTCAATCTGCAGGTTGCTCACTTTTCCACCTCAGTAGAGGGTGAGGCGCCTGTCCTGCCACAAGGGGACAGCAGGTTCCCTGACACTGCCAGGTACCTGCTGGTGCTGCAGCTCAGGCTCCAGACAGCCTGTGCAAGCTACAGAGTCTCATTCCCTAGGCTAGGCCCTAGGCTAGGCGGAAACCTAAGATTTTCATGCTATTGCTGAGTGACTTTGGGTCCATGTCTCCACTCCACCACTGGTTAAGCTCTCTGACTTGGGGAAAGTCATTTAACACCTCTGACAGTTTCATCTGCAATAGAAAACAAAAACAAATCCCTACTACTCCACCCCCACCCCAACAAGCTTAAACTACCTATCCCAGAACTATTCACCTTCAAACAGTAAAGAAAGCAGGCACAATACAGCAGAAGGCACTCAGGCTACTTAAGCTTCAGATTATATGTTTCCCCACCCCCAACCCTGTCTGCTTCCCCCCATGCCTAGTTCCAGTCTATCACTGATGGATATTTGTGTTGTTCCAGTTTGCAGTTACTATGAACAGAACTAGTGTGTACATTCTAGCATGTTCCTCTCTCTCTCTCTCTCTCTCTCTCTCTCTCTTTGTGTGTGTGTGTGTGTGTGTGTGTGTGCGTGTTTGTGTGTGTGTTTTAAACAAGCATTTATTGGGAGCAGGTGCCATAGCATGAGTTGAAGTTAGAGACAATTTGTGGGAGCCAGGCAAGTGACCTTACCATTTCACTGGCCCTGCCGTTCCAGTTTTAAATTTTTGTGTAGACTTATGACTGTGCAGTGATGTTTCCATTTGCCTGTTGATTTCCCTGACAACTGACAAGTCTGCAACCTTTCCACTTGCTCACTGGGCCATCAAAAGAGCCCGGGGTTTCTGAAATGTCTGCCTGAGACCTTGATCGGTTTTTACTGGGCTGTCTTTTTCTACTGATTTGCATTTGTTTCCCTACTTTGGCTACGGGCCCTATGTCTGCTATATATACCAACAGTTTCATTTCTTACTGTGTTGCCTTTCTGGCCCATTTTAAGTGTATTCTATTGGAGAGAATTCATAACTTCAAGAAAGGTCAATTTGTGCTGGAGATGTATGTAGCTCATTGTTCAGAGTGCTTTCCTAACATGCATGAGACCCTGGGCTCTATTCCTAGCTCTCCATAAACTGGGTATGTATGGTGGTATATAGTTATAATCCCAGAACTTGGGAGGTAGAAGCAAGAAGATCAGTGGTTCAAGGTCATCCTCAGATACACAGCTACATAGCAGGTTCAAGGATAGCCTGTTATTGGAGACCCTATCTCAAAAATTAAACAAGTAAGCAGAAACAATAGAGTTTAGTTTCCAGCATCCATATGGCAAGCTCACTACCAACTGTAACTCCAGGTGTAGTAGGGGATCTAATGGATTTTTTTTTTTGACAGCACCTATATGCATGTGCTTGTATATACAAACAGACATATACAAAAAATAAAAATAAATATTAAAAACAAACAAATCTATCAATCTTTTTAAAAAAGTTGTCTTCATGACCATTATTCCCCTCATGTCTTACTTTACACAATCTTTTCCTACCAGGGGGAGTAGTAGATGCCTTTAATTCTAGCACTTGGGAGACTGGAAAATCTGTGAGTTCAAGACCAGCCTGGTTTAACATAGTGATTACACAGAGATCCTGTCTCAAAAAACAAAAACAAAAAAGCAAACAAAAACAAAATAAAAGAAAAAAAACCCAAACAACAACAAAAAGCAAAACTTCTTCCCTATCAAGTCCAAGGTCATGAATATATTCCTGAGGAGTCAACCCCTTAGCAAAACTAATCTCAGCAGTGAATGAGTTACTGCCTAGAAACTGCCCTTCACCAAACCTGGTTCTCAAGGATTCTGCTAGGCTGGCTGGTTAATGCACCGCAGGGATCCTCCTGTCTTCATATTTTCCCTCTCCTCAGTATTGGGAGAAATAGTCATGTGCCACTGTCCCTGACCTTTTACCCAATGAGCCATCTCCAGCCCCAGCCGTCCTGGTAGAGGGTCTACCTAAATGGCATGATGGTGAATAGTTTGTATAAAAGAGCTGTTGCTGACTCTAGCTATATACTTATGTTTTGGGTATCACAAATCAGTTCTCCTATAGGGTTCTTAGCCACATAGTGACATTTAGGAACTGGACACCTCAGAAAGATACCCAGGACAGTTACCATGGGATTTGTTGGTACAATGGTGGCAATGCCCTTCTTTTAGTCCTTACCCCAGGTACCAGGCCAGCATCTGGTCTTAGCTGCCTTGGGAAACCATCCCAATATGTGAGGCCCAGTAAGTGAAAATCCTCTGCATTTGTGTCTCTGTGGTGTGTGTGTGTGTCTCTGTGGTTTGTGTGTGTGTGTGTGTGTGTGTGTGTGTGTGTGTGTGTGTGTGTGTGTGTAGTATAAAGAATCACCCAGTCCAAGTAAATGCAAATAAAGTAGTCACATCACCACACAACACTAAACATGCACTTGGTAACTTTTATCTGAAATGATTCATCGAGTGATGGACTACTACAATTACAAAGAGTATGGTCATGGGGGACCTCTACACAGAGAGAGTGATGCACTGTGTGAACATTAATGGTAGACTGACAGATGAATGTTAACTTTTTTGGAGAAAAATCTCTCATCTGCTGGTAAATTTCTGTGCAAATACCTCAACTTTAGGCTATTTTGAGGTTCCAACATATCAGCTGGCAGTTTGGGGAGAAGACATTTAGTGGCAAACCATCATGTTGAGTTCTCACCATGCAGGTACAGTGACATGGGTGGCTACAAGAGCTTAGCTGGTAGTAAAGAGTAGCAAATAACTGGAAATGATTTTTAACTTTTACTTCTGCTTTAGATAATTTATACAACTTATTCCTCAGCAAAGACTGTATTTAATAAAACAAATTCTCAAAATCCTTCCACATGCCCTACTTGGTTACTCAGAGCTCTGTAGAGGATTGGGCGGTAGAGAGAACTCAGCTCTTTGAGGTGTTTGTTTCTCTTTTGGGTGCTTGGTGTCTCAGAAGCAGAGTTTTCAGACAAGCTTTATTGCTCAGAGGAGCCTACTCTGGCTTGTGGGAGAACACTTTCTTCAGACTTTACTTTTACAGCATCTATGACAATCGCAACACTGAAGTTCATGTTATGCACTTTCCTAAAGAGGAGAAGAAGGGGCCATGACTGCATGGGTGTGGGCCACTAAGTGCATCCCGGGATTCTATATTCTTACCTTATTAATATGAAGGCCATGCAGCTTTCAATCATTTGCTCATCTTGGTGATTTCCATTGTTCCCTAACTACTATCTCAAGCTTCTAGTTCCCCACAAAATAAAGTCCAAACTCACTCCTTAGCATTGTTTGGAAAGCTTTGAGGATTTTTTTTTTTTTTTTAAATTGAGCCCTGAGGAATTTTTTTTTTTAATTGAGCCCTGAGGAATTTGACCCTTGCATACCTGGGTTCTAGAAAACAGAGTGTTAACTCTTAAGTCTAAAAATACACAGCATTTTGCTGCAGGTGAGAAACCTACCTCTAAGGATGAATAGGACATATCAGCCACAGTCTCGAAGAAATACATACAATTCACTTTTTAGAACAAATGCAGCTCTGCAGGGCTTGGAGCACCAAGAGATGGCTCAGTGGTTAAGTGCATTTAGATGACCCCAGGTTCAATTCCTAGCACCCACATGGTGGTTCACAACTATCTGTAATTTATTTAACAGGGAATCTCATACCTTCTTCTGGGTTCTGAAGGCTCCTGTCACTCAGGAACAAATGCATGCACATTTAATAAATAAAAATTTTTAAAAATAAAACTGAAACATTGATACTACTTTGTATATGAAGCTATTGTTTTTCTTATGTAATTTTAGATAGATATTAAGAATTTTAAAATGGCTCGTCTCCTGTATTTCCTGGGTCATATATCTGACACTACTTACTCTTATCTTTTCAAAAGCTGCCCACATTTTTACAGTGTCCAGAATTTTGATATTACGTCCAGGGTAGCCTTACTACAGTAACTAGTGTACATCGCATCTTCATTTGGAATTTAATTTGCCAAGTGTTCCTCAGCACCACAAACTTGCAGCTCAGCCTATTTTTTGTCAAGAAAGAGCCTGGGATTCACTGTTAATTATGGCAATCATTTAGGCACTTGTAGCTGGTGGCTTCTGTGTGTGGACTGGAAAGACACAGAACATCATTGTACAATTTCCACTAGGCAGTCCTGGCCTGGAAGTTCAGTGATAACACCTGCCATGCAGCATTCCTCTCTATGCTTAGACTGCAGGCAGCTGTGTGGGATGGAGTCCTATGTTGCATGCTGCACTGCTTCCTCAGAAAAGGATGTGACTTTCTCTTCGCCTCTGCTCCCTCTTGGGTGCTGACCAAGGACATGTATGTCAGGGTTCTCCAGAGCTACAGCTCCTCATCCTCTGCCAGGAAGGTCACATGTATCAAAGGTGACTCCATCCCTTGAAGCAACAATCACCAGAGGATGGGAAAGTCATGTGCCTTCATCAGACCTGGGCTCCTATTCCACCTTTATTTCTCATGAGCTCCATCCAGGTTCTGCTGTCTCACCAAACTCTGCTTCTGGTCCTCCCTGTTTTTCCAAAGTTTTCCTCTCTATCTAGACCAAACAGTTTACATATCTTGCTCCTACCCACATTTCCCCCATTCCTTCTGCAGTACAAACCCCAAGAGCTCTGGATCCTTGGGCAAGCCCAGGTACAAGATGTCAGCAGGGCCCTGCTCCTTTATTAATCATCTCCGATACAGGTGTTGACCTGTGGCTCTGGGTCATATTATCTCTGTGTGCCTCAAATGTTTCTTCCCACATCTCTTATCCCACTACTTGATTAGCAAAGGTCCCAAATAATTACATAGATGGCTAAGGGGAAACTCTCTCCCTATCTGCAGTTTCCTTTCCTTTTATCTTCAGCATGAGCTCTCACTTCTTTCTTGCGCTTCAGAAACTCACCTTCCTCTTCATGGAATTACTTATAGATTTCCTTCTCCTCCATGTTCCCTCCCTTCCTCTGTTTACACATACCCTCAAGGTCTACTAACAACTTTTAAAACCTCTTAGGTCTACAGGCCACCAACTCTTTATATAAATTAGTAGCCTACATTTGTAGTAGCCTCTGTTCATCACTCCGTTTATGCCTTTATTTATTATATGTTTTTTTTTTTTTTTACAAAGGAATATGGTGGTAATGATATCTAGGTCAAAATTATAATGGATCTACTCTCAAATATACTCAGAAACAAAGTAAACCCTTCTTTTTTTTTTTTTTTTTTTTTTTTGTTATGTGGGAAGGGTGGAGGAGTATCCTTCTTCCCGGCTAAGCTTCCTCTCATGCCAGGACCACAAGGTAATCTCAGCTTCTCTTCACATACCTACACTGTTACCACTAGGTGTGCAATAATTTCTAAATAAAGGCAAGGTGACTTAACCTAAGGATGATTTCATTTGTCTATTTCACATCTATTTCTTTAACATACAGAGATAAAAATGCATGGCTCCGTAAGACTTCAACTAAGGTAACTTCATTATAGTGTGTTCCTTTGTGTGTATACTGGCCTCCAAAGGACAACTGGAAAAGAGAATAAGTAGCCTGGATCATTTTCTGTGAATTGACGCTGTGTGATCTGAAATAATTAGGTGGTATACACAACACAAAGTGGACATTGTTTGCTCAGAAAGGCCCAAATGGAACAAATATATTTTCCAAGTCAGTTCAAGCAGAGTCAGGAATAAGCTTATTTAGAAAACACTCTGGCTGGTCACCATGACCACTCAGCTGATCGAGATGGGTTTGGCAAGACCCAGCCACATGTTATGGAAACAGGGGACTGAGAAAACCATGGTGAGGCCTTCAGAGATTTTGTTGGTCTTGGCTAAATTTACTCCTTCACCTCAACTATTTTTGATGGGAACAAGAATCAAGACTAACTCAAAGGCATGGTCTGCTTGGGAAAATGGCTGGAACACTGTGGAAATATTTTCCAGGGTCAAAATGTGATTGGGGCCATGTTAGCTCCACTAGTGAGCCCCAAGGAGTCTCACTGAGTCCTGCCTGGCTGGTGTGTTTGCTCTCTCATCTCACAACAGCAGAAATTATGAGTCCCACGTTGCCAGGAAACACATATGCTTTGTTTCACATGCTCAGGGTTCAAAGTATATTGGATTCCTTTCACCTCTGAATCCTCAAAATGTGGTCTGTCATAAAATGTGGGCATCATGTTGTGTGTGTTTGTGTGTGTGTGTGTGTGTGTGTGTGTGTGTGTGTGTGTGTGTGTATGGAGGGGGAGGCTTGTACAGACTCTCAGGTTCACTTTAAAGAATACCAGTAGTTTTACATCCATGTTGAGATCTTAAAAACATACTGGCCTAAAAAAAATGTTAGTTTTTGAAATTACAATATATTTAAAACATTTTCTCCTTCCCTTCCCTCCCTCCAAGCCCTCCCATATACCCCCTCCTTTAGCTTTAGAATTCATGGCCTTTTTTTTTCTATCAATGTTTGCTACATACACACACACAAACACAAGTAAATATGCACACACATATACATTCTTAAATACAACATGCTTAGTTTGTGTAGTATTACTTTTATTATATTTTTAGTGTTGACCACTTAGTATTGGAAAACCGACTGGTGTGCCCTTCACTGGAGAAGACTATTTCTCAGTATTCCTTGGTTGCCTGGAGTTGTACAGAGTTGAAGCCTTGCGAGCTACCTCCAGTCCACTGTAGCAGCATGCTTAGGAAGTCATGTTGGAGAGAATTTATAGGTGTAGATTCTGACAGTACTAGGAGGCACATTCTCACAGCATACTCTCAACACCTGACTCTTAACAATCTCTCCACCCCTCCTTCTGCAAAGTCCCCCAAAGCCTTACTTTCAGGAATTGTTTTGTACATGTACTCCTTGGAATTGTTTTCCCACAATTCGGGATTTTACTTAGCTGTGGTTTTTCTGTAGTGGTTTCGGTTCACTCCAAAAAAGAAGTTCCTTGGATGAGGGTGAGGACTACTCTTATATATGTGAGTATATGAACAAATATTTATAATGTAGTTAGGAATTATGTTGTTTTAGTACAGTTGTGGTTGTAATTTATCTTCTCAGACCCACAAGTGAACTAACCTTGGGTAATTGGCTAGGTTTCTAGTACCAGGCAAGCTTTCTATATTGTTGAGCAGGTAAGTTCAATTAGAGAGCTTTTGGTTACTATCAAGGTACGTGTGCTACTTTTGTACTCTTAGTGATTATAGGCTGGCCTCTCTCTCTCGGTTCATAGGCATCCCAACTGGGCATATTAGATTTTATACTTGGCTGCACATCAGAATCATTTGTGAGACTTTGAAACAAATAAGAGCAAGCTGGGAGAGATGGTGCATACCTGCTATCCCAGCACTCACTCAGGAAGTCAAAGTAGGAAAATCAAGAGATCACATACATGTAAATGGATCTCTTAATAGTTCTAAGTAATAAAAACCTGGAGTCAGATATAGAGGAAAATGTTGAGCAATCAGAGAGAAGGAGCAAGCCACCGCCTTACCTTATCTCCTTAGTGCCTCAACAGACAAGAGAGCAATTTCAGTTTCTCCCAGCTTATATCCTGTTTCTGGGCAGCTACTTTACTTCCTGTCTGTCTGTACAGACTTCCAGATCTCTATGTTTAGTTTGTGGCAAGCTCCATTCTCTGACCTTCAGACAGCCCTTATTGTACAAGCAAGATATCATCACAATCACATCCAAAGGGGATTAACAGCAGTCTTGTCTAAAAAAAATAAAACAATAACCTCAACATCCCAAATCTACATATGCTTGTCTCAAGGGGGAAAATGAGGTTGATAGGTTGTCCCTAAGTATCAGGCATCTGAAGGGTGTCATGGCAACTGGTATATACTGCCATTTTCAGGGAGCAAGAGTCCTACCAGTACTTCCCTATCACACATCTTATTTCAATTATTTTTGGTTTTTAGAGACAGTGTTTCTATGTATAAGCCATGACTGTCCTGGAACTCACTCTCTAGACCAGGCTGGCCAATACACAGAGAGATCTGCCTGCCTCTCTGTGCTGGGATCATTTTATTAACCTTTATGTATATCATTGAACTTTTCCCTTCTGAAGCCCTCCTCCATTTTCCAATCTCCCAATATCATCACTGCCACCATTTACTGTCAACTTCTGATTTTTCTACTTTTAAAATTTCCTTTGCAAAATAAATTCAGATCAAGTAAGTGGGGGAGGGAGGGGAATGGAAGGAGGGAGAGAGTGGTAAAGAGAGAGGGACAGAGAGAGAGAGAGAGAGAGAGAGAGAGAGAGAGAGAGAGATTGCATATCCTCCCTCTCCTGGGAGTGCTAGGATTATCAGTGTGCACCATCACTCTGAATTACATTGAAGATAGTTTTGTTATACATGCCAGACAGATTTCTTCTCATGCATTCAAGGAGCCCAAAACTTTCCCCTGCTTGCTGAGATGCCACATTGCCTGGAAATAGCTCAAGAACAACCTAGGAGCAGTTTCTTTAAACCTATTTCCTGCAGTATTACAAGGAATGATACTCTTCCACAGTTTCTCTTCTGATTTTTGTTTCCATTTCTTAATATATAACCTACACAGTTTCTTATTTTTTATTGATGGCTATTGTTTTGTTTTCATTTATGTAGTACTTTTCCTTGTGGCATGTCACAACCTCTGAAAAGTCACATTAAGTTGAATGACTTAACAAAGCAAGTGTTTACATAATTACCACACAGGCAACAAAATGCAAAGCCTTCAGGGTTCAAAGATACACCCTATCCACTTCAACTTTACACAGTCCCCCCTCCCCAGAGATTATATAATCTAAATTTTTAAAACACAGATTTTAGAATTTTATTACCTTTTTTTCAGGATTTTTATTCTGCTGTGGTTTGAATGTAAACTGCCACCATAGACTTGTATGATGGGCACTTTGATCCTCAGTAGTCTGTTCTGGAACATTGTTGAACCCCCTAGGAGGTGGAGTCTTGCTGGAGGAAGAGGACCACTAGGGTCAGGCTTTGAAGTTTTATGCTCTGGCCTCACTTGCTTCCTGACTACAGAGGCAATGGAAAGGATTCACACTCCTGCTACCAGGCCGTTCCTACCAAGACATACTATATATCCAAATAAGCCCTCTTTCCCTTAAGTGTTTTCGGTTGTTGGTTTCATTTTGCTCTGTCAGGTATTAGGTCACAGGAACAAGGCAAGACACTACTATACCTTCCCACATACAAGTGATTTATGTGGATCTGAATTTTATAACATCTTTACTTTCTCTACTGGTCATACATGCTGTATGTAGCTATAACCTGTACATTTTCACTGCTCTGGACATAGAATTTGGGGATTTTATAAAACTAGACTTATTTAGAACCAGCCATTAGGCTTTGATTTCCATGATAGCACACCAATGCTGTGCTTAATAAGGTGGGATACTGAGCAAAGAGGGTGTGCATGCTACATTTACTGGGTCCAATGTATTGCTCCACTCACCGAATCTTTTGTGAGTTTAATCTGTCATTCACAGAGAAAACTTACATCCTCTGTGATGATTGTGGGCTTCCGTCAGTGTGTCAACTTTTGCTGTAAAGGCCACTCAAATCAAAGTGTAGTTTTCCTACAGATGGAAACTTCCACCAAGTGGTATGGTAGGCTCTAGCAGTGCCAGGCTCTCCTTTTATAACCCTGCAGTGCAGTCTTGAACATGCACAATCCTGTCATCTCCAAGCCATACCATCTATGAACGCTGGCCATTTTGTTTTCTAGCCTTCTGTTCTGGTTTAGACCTCCAGCACAATGCTGATATGACTTAGGGGCAACAGGAGAACTCACTGTGCTCTGGAGATTAAAGTGGAAGCATGTGACACATCACTACTAATCATGATGTTGAAGCTTATCGAATTAAGACAAAATATGTCACCCTTTGGCCCTAAACTACTGAGTAGCTTCCCCGTTTCGGGGAATGGACAAAAGCACTTGCAGTGACCTCTGAGAGGCTATGTGACCTGGCACTTCTTGCTTCCCTGGCCAACTTTCCCACTATTTTCCCTGCTCACAGTTCCAGGCACAGCATGCCACCTGCTGTTCCATCGATACTTCGTGTCTACACTGCTGTGTCCTCTCTGCAGACATCCCATGGTGAGCTCCTTACTTTGTTCAGGTCCTTGCTTAGAGCTCATTCTCATGTGTCCCTAGTGGTAGCCCTATATCTCTTATACTTCCTCTAGTTACTCAGGCCAATTCTCACTGGGGGAGGGGGGAAGGGAAGATACCAAAGCTAGCATGGTCTCAAGCAATGCCCTGCCCACATGCCTAACTGACAGGGCACCTTGTCAGTCTTCCTCTGGACCTGTGTGGCCTGGACACATATCTCCTTCCAGATGTGCTTCATGAGCATACCTCTAAGGATGCTTGAGGTTTCCCTGTAGCCTTACAGGCTTCTACTGTTTTGTCTTTGCTGCTTCTCCCTTTCTCCCAGATTTCATGGTGACAGGGCATCCTGTGTTCTCATCTATACTCACTTCTTTGGTGAGACTGCCTCTGGCATGGCTTAAAACTCCCTCCATAGATGCTCCCCCCTATTGCTTTGTTTCTAATACAGACCAAGCTATTGAGTTTGGGACTTGAATGTTTACTACTTTTTTTGATACCTCATTTGGCATCTCAGGATTATATAGAACAAAATTCCCACCTTTCTCTTCTTTTTACCTACACCCCCAAGTCCCTGCTTCTAATCCAGCTGATACCGAGCCTTACCTAGGCAGTGGCCCAGCTGCAAACACTTGGGAGTTAACCTCGTTCTCTCTCTGTGAGACACAGCAGATAGTCTGTTTTACCTTGAAAACATACACAGAAACAAGATATTCTACAGTGTTAGCAACTTGGAGAGACTCTGAGCAGTATCCATTACTGCTGAATATACACACGGCACCACACTTTGTTTATATAATTCTTTGTTCTACCCCAAACTGGAAAACTCCAAATGTGCATCAGTAGTAAAGCAGATGATTAAATGATAGGCTGTTCACATAAGACAATGTTATATAGCAATGAGAACAAGCAAATGATTTCTCTCTGTAAAACAGAAATGAATCCTCAGAAATCTCACTCCAGGGGTGCGGGATGGAGCAGGACTTAGTGGAGCTATATAGAGTGAATGATCCCCATTATAGTTACAAACTATTATGACAAAAACTGACAGCCCAAGATGAACCACAATGCTATTAGTCAGGAGAGTGCTTTTGGAGAAAGTATGTGCGGGAAAGAGACAGGGGCTCTGTGGGCACAAATAATGGGTGTTTCTTCATCTGGGCTCTGGAGGAATCCTGAGGCAGGACCTCTGAACCCTATGCTGTGGTCTATGTACTCTGCAGTCTGCTGAGTCTCAGACATTCTTCCCACCTGAACACTTCTAGTGTAACCTGCTACTTCTTACTTGTATCACCTTGCTCTCAAAAGACATTTAATGTTATTATCAAGTTTTTCATTATTCGCAGGATATCCACCTTTGGCAAAAGCTTTCCTTCCTTAAGTGATAAAATCCTGACCTCGTGGCTCAGTAGTTAAGGGGACTTTTTACTTGAGAGGATTCCTGGGTTCTGTTTCCCAGCACCTACATGGCAGGTCACAGCCCATCTGTAACTTCAGATCCAGAGGATTCAACACCCTCTTTTGGTCCCCCCAAACCACCAGGTATACATAAGGTACACAAAACATGCAGGCAAAACACTCATACATGAGGCCAGAGAAATGGCTCAGAGTTTAAGGCACTGACTGCTCTTCCAGGAGGCCCTGAGTTCAATTCTCAACAACCACATGGTGGCTCACAACAATCTACAATGAGATTTGGTGCCTATATTTAGCATGAAAGTATGCATGCCAGAACACTTTATACATAATAAATAAAATCTTTAAAAAAAAAAAACACTCATGCATATAAAATAAATCCCAGCTCTTGGGAGCACAGGCAAATGGATATCTGTGAGTTTAGGTCCACCTGGTCAACAAAGCAGGTTCCCAGTCAGCCAGGGCTACCCAGTGAGACCCTGGTCCCTAATCAATACTTCTTGAGAACTTACAGCTGTCCCACAGGCCTTGCCCATTCCCCTGCCCTTTTCAGTGAGGGCCACTCCTGGGCAGTGCCTGCGACGTGGGGTTCCTTCTTGACTTCAGACAGCATTGCCCACTGCTTTTGTCCGCCTCGTTCATCACTGGCTTGTTCTGACCCACTTTACTGAGTTCATCTACAGTCCTCCAGCACTCGACCTCTAAGTATTCTGTTGCCCTGTTACCACTGTTTAACACTTGGCAGGAATTTATGTAGTAACCCCTAAAAACGTGTCCAATTCCTAGAACCTAAAGGTTTTTTTTTTTTTCAGATGTAACTGAGAGTCTCAAGATGAAACCATCCTGGATTAGTATGGACAATAAATCCAATTACAAGTGTCCTTAGAAAGAAACTTACTGAAAGAATGTGATGTGGAGGTAGAACAAAGCTCCAAGCGATGTGGTTTTTAAGTCACCGAACAGATGGCTCCCCAGCACCCACCAGGAGAGGCCCATGGGGCACATCTCGCAGAACACAGCATGACCCAACCCCACCAAATCTTGCCTTAGGTATTCTGGCTTCTGTGTAAGAAGGCATTACTTGTTACCTTAAGCCATCGACTGTGCAATTTGTTAGAGGAGCCATAGAAACTAATGCATATAATTGTGTAATTTAGCTACTATGATTTGTATTTTAGATCCCCTTTCAGCTCCATGAATGTACACATTACTTTATTCATGCTGGCTCTGAAATGACGCACAACAGGCACTCAAGCAAATAAAAAAAATGTTTTTACGTATGAAGTTTACTAAATATTGTTGGAAATACTCTTGAGTTTTGGTTAGATAAACAAGGTATGATAGACCACACACTGGATACTTCCCAACAACAAACGAGGTATATTAATGGCATCCACTCAGATGCAAGCAGATCTTAAATATTAAATATACTTTATTGATTGAAAGAAGCCACGTTTAACAACTAACTTATGATATTATCATATGAATTCTAAAAAAAAGGCACATTGAGCTATCAAAAAAGCAGACCACTGGTTGCTAAGGACTCAAGATCTGTAAGAGTTATAGCAGGGGCATTGATAAATAGATATGCTATTTCCCAATTGTGGTAGTAGTTATGTGGGGATTCACGTTTGCGTGAACTCATCAGATATTTCTTATAATGGATATGCATTCTCTAAAAGAATCTGATAAAACAAAGCAATTAAAAACTTAGGATAATATATAATCATCCAAAGCAAGCACCATGCTCCCCTAGAATAAGCCTAAAATGTTATTTTGAAGTCCAAAAATATGGGCAAGGCTATCCAGCACAAGAAAATGAAAATATAAAACCAAAACAGCAACAGACAGTGGCTTACTAAAAGGAACTTTACAAGACATCACAGATAACTGAATTCCACTGTAGACCTCTAGGACACTCCTCTTTTGCTATACAGAGACCCCGCACAAACAGCAGAAAGCCCAGTCATGCAACCTCTGTTGGGCTGAAAATCGATCGTGGTAAATAAGGATCTGGGAAGCAACAGGCTGATGGATGTTTATTCGGAGAGAAATCACTTACACCAGAAACAGATGATCGCCACAAGTTCCAGTTTCAAGGATGCTTCAGGATGCTCTGCCCTCAACCAGTATGTAAGAACACTAGCTGGGGTCAGGCACCCATCCCCAGCCCTCCCACTCCCCTGAAGGATGTCCACACCTGTCCCCACCCCCAATGGGGCAACAGGTGCAGGCAGGGTGGATATCGCACTACAATCCCCCATTTAGTCTAAAGAAAGAGATTTAGGCTTGACTACATTGATGGGAGCTGTTCTGGAGAGAGACAGTTTGTTCATTATTCACAAACACCACACCCACCCTTTTCTCTCTACTGTCCTTTTCTTAAAATGGATTACTTCAGATCACTGTTTGCAATTATAAACACTGGTTCAGGGTTTTGCTGAATATGATCAGAGATCAAGGTTTTTTTTTCAAGTTATTTATGGGCTCAGAACCATTGTTGGCAGCTTTCAAGTAACAGATGTTTACCAAGGGAAGGAAAATTCCAGACCAGTTTTATTGCGAATATTGTAAACTGCTCAATACCACATGTCAGCTGACAAGGCCCAGCATATCATTCATATATATAT
>NW_026126993.1:0-92500 GCF_943737965.1 Phodopus roborovskii
CTCTGGCTTTTTTCCTGCTGTTTCTGCTGTGAGACTGACAAAGTTGAGGAAAGAAAAATCAAACAAGTATAAGGTTTGAAAGCAAAGAGGTCTTAATCTAAAAACAATGTGGGGGAAATGCTACAATAAATATCTATTTCTTTAACATACAGAGATAAAAATGCATGGCTCCCTAAGACTTCAACTAAGATAACATCAGTATAGTTTGTTCCTTTATGTGTATACTCACCTCCAAAGGACAAATGGGAAAAGAGTATAAGTAGCCTGGATCATTTTCTGTGAATGGACGTTGTGTAATCTGAAATAATTAGGTGGTATACACAACACAAAGTGGACATTGTTTGCTCAGAAAGGCCCAAATGGAACAAATATATTTTCTAGGTCAGTTCAAGCAGAAGAAGGAGTAAGCTTATTTAGAAAACACTCTGGCTTCTCACCATGACCACTAAGCTGATCGAGATGGGTTTGGCAAGACCCAGCCACGTGTTATGGAAACAGGGGCCTGAGAGAACTGTGGTGAGGCCTTCAGAGATTTTGTTGGTCTTGGCTAAATTTACTCCTTCACCTCAACTATTTTTGATGGGAACAAGAATCAAGACTAACTTGAAGGCATGGTCTGCTGGGGAAAACAGTTGGAACACTGTGGAAATATTTTCCAGGGTCAAAATGTGGTTGGGGCCATGCTGGCTCAACTAGTGAGCCCCAAGGAGTCTCACTGAGTCCTGCTGGGCTGGTGTGTTTGCTCTTTCATCTCACAACAGCAAAAGCTATGAGTCCCACGTTGCCAGGAAGCACATATGCTTTGTATCACATGCTCAGGGTTCAAAGTATATTGGATCCCTTTCACCTCTGAATCCTGAAAATGTGGTCTGTCATAAAATGTGGGCATCATGGTGTGTGTGTATGTGTGTGTGTGTGTGTGTGTGTGTGTGTGTGTGTGTATAGGGGGGAGGTTTGTACAGACTCTCAGGTTCAATTTAAAGAATACCAGGAGTTTTACATCCATGTTGAGATCTTAAACACATACTGGCCTAAAAAAAATATTTTAGTTTTGAAATTACAATATATTTTAAACATTTTCTCCTTCCCTTCCCTCCTCCAAGTTCTCCCATATACCCCGTCCTTTAGCTTTAGAATTCATGGCCTTTTATTTTGTATCAATGTTTACTACATGCACACACATACACACAATTAAATATGCACACACATATGCATTCTTAAATATAGCATGCTTAGTTTGTATAGTATTACATTTATTATGTTTTCAGTGTTGACCACTAAGTATTGGAAAACCGATTGCCCTTCACTGGAGAAGACTATTTCTCAGTATTCCTTGGTTGTCTGGAGTTGTACAGAGTTGAACCCTTGCGAGATACCTCCAGTCCACTGTAGCAGCATGCTTAGGCAATTATGTTGGAGAGAATTTATAGGTGTAGCTTCTGACATTACTAAGAGGCACATTCTCACAGCATACTCTCAAAACCTGACTGTTAACAATCTCTCCACCCCTCCTTCTGCAAAGTCCCCCCAAAGCCTTACTTTCAGGAATTTTTTTTGTACATGTACTCCTTGGATTGTTTACCCACAATTCGGCATTTTACTTAGCTGTGGTTTTTCTGTATTGGTTTCTCTTCACTGCAAAAAAAGATGTTCCTTGGATGAGGTGAGGACTACACTTATATATGTGAGTATATGAACAAATATTTATAATGTAGTTAGGAATTATGTTGTTTTAATACAGTGCTGGTTGTAATTTATCTTCTAAGACCCACAACTGAACTAACCTTGAGTAATTGGCTAGGTTTCTAGTACCAGGCAAGCTTTCTATATTGTTGAGCAGGTAAGTTCAATTAGAGAGCTTTTGGTTACTATCAAGGTACGTGTGCTACTTTTATACTCTTAGTGATTATAGGCTGGCCTTCTCTCTCTCGGTTCATAGGCATCCCAACTGGGCATATTATATTTTATACTTGACTGCACATCAGAATCATTTGTGAGACTTTGAAAAAATAAGAGCAACCTCGGAGAGATGGCGCATACCTGCTATTCCAGCACTCACTCCAGAAGTCAAAGTAGGAGAATCAAGAGATCACATACTTGTAAATGGAGCTCTTAATTGTTCTAAGTAATAAAAACCAGGAGTCAGATATAGAGGAAAATGTTGAACAATCAGAGAGAAGGAGCAAGCCACCGTCACACCTTATCTCCTTAGTGCCTCAGCAGACAAGAGAGCAATTTCAGGTTTTCCCAGATTTATGTCCTGTTTCTGCCCAGCTACTTTACTTCCTGTCTGTCTGTACAGACCTCCAGATCTCTATGGTTAGCTAGTGGCAAACTCCATTCTCTGACCTTCAGGCAGCCCTTATTTGTACAATCAAGATAACATCACAATCACATCCAAAGGGGATTAACAGCAGTCTTGTCTAAAAAATAAAACAATAACCTCAACATCCCAAATCTACAGATGCTTGTCTCAAGGGGGGAAAATGAGGTTGATAGGTTGTCCCTAAGTATCTGGCATCTTAAGGGTGTCATGGCAACTGGAATATACTGCCCTTTTCAGGAAGCAAGAGTCCTACCACTACTTCCCTATCACACATCTTATTTTAATTATTTTTGTTTTTTTAGAGACAGGGTTTCTCTGTATAAGCCTTGGCTGTCCTGGAACTCACTCTGTAGACCAGGCTGGCCTCCACACAGAGAGATCTGCCTGCCTCCCTGTGCTGGGATTAAAGGTGTACACCACCACCTGCATCAATCATTTTATTAACCTTTATGTATATCATTGAACTTTTCCCTTCTGAAACCCTCCTCCATTTTCCAATCTCCCAATACCATCACTGCCACCATTCTGATTTTTCTACTTTTAAAATTTCTTCTGCAAAATAAATTCAGATCAAGTAAGTGGGGATGGAGGGGAAGGGAAGGAGGGAGAGAGAGAGATAAAGAGAGAGGGACAGCGAGAGAGAGAGAGAGAGAGAGAGAGAGAGAGAGAGAGAGAGATTTCATATCCTGCCTCTCCTGGGTGTGCTAGGATTATAAGTGTGCACCATCACTCTGAATTATATTGAATATAGTTTTGTTATACATGCCACACAGATTTCTTCTCATGAATTCATGGAGCCCAAAACTTTCCCCTGCTTGCTGAGATACCACATTGCCTGGAAATAGCTCAAGAACTACCTAGGAGCAGTTTTGTTATACCTATTTCCTGCAGTATTACAAGGAACGATACTCTTCCACAGTTTCTCTTCTGATTTTTGTTTCCATTTCTTAATATATAACATACACAGTTTCTTAATTTTTATTGGTGTCTATTGTTTGTTTTCATTTATGTAGTACTTTTCCTTGTGGCATGTCACAACCTCTGAATAGTCATATTAAGTTGAATGACTTAACAAAGCAAGTGTTTACATAATTACTACACAGGCAACAAAATTCAAAGTTTTCAGAGTTCAAAGATACACCCTATCCACTTCAACTTTACACAGTGCCCCCTCCCCCAGAGATTATATAATCTAACTGTTTAAAACACAGATTTTACAATTTTATTACCTTTTTTTTCAGGATTTTTATTCTGCTGTGGTTTGAATGTAAACTGCCCCCATAGACTTGTGTGATGGGCAGGTTGCTCCTCAGTAGTCTGTTCTGGAACATTGTTGAACCCCTAGGAGGTGGAGTCTTGCTGGAGGAAGAGGACCACTAGGGTCAGGCTTTGAAGTTTTATGCTCTGGCCTCACTTGCTTCCTGACTACAGAGGCAATGGAAAGGATTCACACTCCTGCTACCAGGCATTTTCTACCAAGACATACTATATATCCAAAATATGCCCTCTTTCCCTTAAGTGTTTTTCTGTTGTTGCTTTCGTTTTTCCTCTGTCAGGTATTTGGTCACAGGAACAAGGCAAGACACTACTATACCTTCCCACATACCATTGATTTATGTAGATCTGAATTTTATAACATCTTTTTCATGTTTTACTTTCTCTACTTGTCAGACATGCTATATGTAGCTATAACCTGTACATTTTCACTACTCTGGACATAGCATTTGGGGATTTTATAAAACTAGACTGTTTTAGAACCAGCCATTAGGCTTTGATTTCCATGATAGCACACCAATGCTGTGCTTTAGAAGGTGGGATACCGAGCAAAGAGGGTGTGCATGCTACATTTACTGGGTCCAATGTGTTGCTCCACTCACTGAATCTTTTGTGAGTTTGATCTATCAGTCACAGAGAAAACTTACATCCTCTGTGATGATTGTGGGCTTCCGTCAGTGTGTCAACTTTTGCTGTAAAGGCCACTCAAATCAAAGTGTAGTTTTCCTACAGATGGAAACTTCCACCAAGTGGTATGGTAGGCTCTAGCAGTGCCAGGCTCTCCTTTTATAAACCTGCAGTGCTGTCTTGAACATGCACAATCCTGTCATCTCCAAGCCATACCATCCATGAACGCTGGCTGGCCATTTTGTTTTCTAGACTTCTGTTCTGGTTTAGACCTCCAGTACAATGCTGATATGACTTAGGGGGCTACAGGAGAACGCACTGTGCTCTGGAGATTAAAATAGAAGCATGTGACATATCACTACTCATCATGATGTTGAAGCTTATCGAATTAAGACAAAATATGTCACCCTTTGGCCCTAAACTTCTGAGTAGCTTCCCCGTTTCGGCACAATGGACAAAAGCACTTGCAGTGACCTCTGAGAGGTTATGTGACCTGGCCCTTCGTTGCTTCCCTGGCCAACTTTCCCACTATTTTCCCTGCTCACAGTTCCAGGCACAGCATGCTACCTGCTGTTCCATCGATACTTCATGTCTACACTGCTGTGACCTCTTCTGCAGACATCCCATGGCGAGCTCCCTTACTGTGTTCACGTCCTTGCTTGGAGCACATTCTCATGTGTACCTAGTGGCAGCCCTATTTCTCTTTTACTTCCTCTAGTTACTCAGGCCAATTCTCACTTTTGGAAAAAACGATACCAAAGCTATGTCCTGTGCACATGCCTAACTGACAGGGTACCTTGTCAGTCTTCCTCTGGACCTTTGTGGCCTGGACAAACCTCTCCTTCCAGATGTGCTTCATGACACTTGAGGTTTCCCTGTGGCCTTACAGGCTTCTGCTGTTTTGTCTTTGCTGCTTCTCCCTTTTCCCAGATTTCATGGTGAGAGAGCATCCTGTGTTCTTATCTCTACTCACTCCCTTGTTGGGACTGCCTCTGCCATGTCTTAAAAATCGCTCTGTGGATGCCCCTATTTCTTTGTTTCTAATCCAGACCAAGCTGTTGAGGTTGAGATTGAACATTTACCCCTTTGTTGATACCTCATTTGGCAGCTCAGGATTATATAGAACAAAATTCCCACCTTTCTCTTTTTTTTCAACTACACCCCAAGTCCCTATCTGATAATGAGCCTTACCTAGCAGAGGCTCAGCGGCAAACATTTGGATTTAACCCTAGTTCTCTTCAGTGAGACACAGCGGATAGGCTGTTTTACCTCCAAAACATATTCCAAAACAGAACCAAGCTCCAAGTTGGCAACTTGGAGAGACTCTGAACAATATCCACTACTGCTAAATATCACAGGACACCACACTTTATTTATATACTTCTTTGTTCTACCCCAAACTGGAAAACTCCAAATGTGCATCAGTAGTAAAGCAGATGATTAAATGATAGGCTGTTCACATAAGACAATGTTATACAACAATGAGAACAAGCAAATGATTATTCTGTGTAATAACAGAAATGAATCCTCAGAAATCTCACTCCAGGGGTGGATGGAGCAAGACTCAGTGGAGTATATAGGGTGAATGATCCCATTATAGTTACAAACTATGATAAAAACTGACAGCCCAGATGAACCACAATGCTATTAGTCAGGAGAGTGCTTTTGGAGAAAGTATGTGGGGAAAGAGACAGGGGCTCTGTGGGCACAAACAATGAGTGTTTCTTCAACTGGGCTCTGGAGGAATCCTGAGGCAGGATCTCTGAACCCTATGTACTCTGTGTACTCTGTGTACTCTATGAACCCTGTGTACTCTGCAGTCTGCTGAGTCTCAGACATTCTTCCCACCTGAACACTTCTAGTGTAACCTGCTACTTCTTACTTGTATCACCTTGCTCTCAAAAGACATTTAATGTTATTGTCAAGTTTTCATTATTCGAAGGATATCCACTTGGCAAAAACTTTCCATGTCCTTAAGTCTATGTCCTGACCTCATGGCTCAGCAGTTAAGGGCAATTACTGCTCTTGCAGAGGACCTTGGTTCAGTACCCAGCACCTACATGGCAGTTCACAATATCTGTAACCCCAGTTCCAGAGGATTCAACACCCTCTTCTGCTCCCCCCAACACACCAGGCATACATGGGCACACAAAAACATGCAGGCAAAACACTCATACATGAGGCTGGAGAGATGGATAAGAGTTTAAGAGCACTGACTGCTCTTCCAGAGGCCCTGAGTTCAATTCTCAACAACCACATGGTGGCTCACAACAATCTACGATGAGATTTGGTGCCTACTTTTAGCATGAAAGAATACATGCCAGAACACTTTATATATAATAAATAAAATCTTTAAATAAAAAACACTCATACATATAAAATAAATCCCAGCTCTTGGGAGACAGAGGCAAATGGATATCTGTGAGTTTAGGTCCACCTGGTCAAAATAGCAGGTTCCCAGACAGCCAAGGCTACCCAGTGAGACCCTGTCCCTAATCAATTCTCCTTGAGTACTTACAGCTGTCCCACAGGCATTCCCTTCCCTGCCCTTTCCCGAGTGGGGGCCACTCCTGAGCAGTGCCTGCGACCTGGGGGTTCTCTTGATTTCAGACAGCATTGCCCAGTGCTATTGTCCCGCTTCGTTCATCACTGGCTTGTTCAGACCACTTTACTAAAGTTACATCTACATTCCTCCAGCACTCCACCTCAAATTATTCTTCTGCTCTGTTACCACTGTTTAACACTTGGCAGGAATTTCTGTAGTAACCCCTAAAACATGTCCACCTAGAACCTAAAGGGTTTTTTTATTTTTCAGATGTAACTGAGAGCCTCAAGATGAGACCATCCTGGATTAGTAAGGACACTAAATCCAATAACAAGTGCCCTTAGAAAAGAAAACACAGAAAAGAAGGTGATGTGAGAGTAGAACAAAGCTCCAAGCGATATGGTTTTTAAGTCACCGAACAGATGGGTCCCCAGAAACCACCAGGAGAGGCCCATGGGACACATCTCGCAACACACAGCATGACCCAACTTACCAAATCTTGACCTAGGGATTCTGGCTTCTGTAAGTAAGAACTAATTTCTGTTACCTTAAGCCATCGACTGTGCAATTTGTTAGAGGAGCCATAGGAACTAATGCATGAAAGCACTCATTACTTTGTTCATGCTGGCTCTCAAATGACACCCTACAGGCACTCAAGCAAATTAAAAAAAAATTGTTTTTAATTGTGAAGTTTACTAAATATTGTTGGAAATAGTCTAGATTTGGTTGGATAAACAAGTTATGATAGACTGTACACTGGATATTTCCCAACAACAAACGAGATATACTAATGGCATCCACTCAGATGCAGGCAGATCTTAAATATTAAATATACTTTGTTGATTGAAAGAAGCCACGTTTAACAACTAACTTATGATATTATTGTATGAATTCTAAAAAAATGGCACACTAAGCTATCAAAATAAAAAGCAGAACAGTGGTTGCTAAGGACTCAGGATCCAGGAGAGTTATAGCAGAGGCAGAGAGAAATAGATATGCTATTTCCCAATTGTGGTAGTAGTTATGTGGGGATGTACATTTGCCAGAAATCATCATATATTTCCTCATAATGGATACACATTACCTAAAAGCTCTGATAATAAAAAGCAATTAAAAACTTAGAATAATATATAATCATCTAAAGCAAACACTATGCTCCTTAGAATAAGCCTAAAATGTTATTTTGAAGTCCAAAAATATGGGTAAGGCTATCCAGCACAAGAAAGATGAAAATATAAAACCAAAACAGCAACAGACAGTTGCTTATTAAAAGGAACTTTACAAGACAACACAGATAACTGAATTCACACTGTAGACCTCTAGGACATTCCTCTTTTGCTATACAGAGACCCAGCACAAACAGCAGAAAGCCCAGTCATGCAAACTCTTCTGGGTTGTAAATCGTGGTAAATAAGGATCTGGGAAACAACAAGTTGATGGATGTTTATTCGGAGAGAAATCACTTACACAAGAAACAGATGATCTCCACAGGTTCCAGTTTCAAGGATGCTTCCGGATGCTCTGTCTCCAACCAGGAAGTAAGAACACTAGCTGGGGTCCGGTCCCCCAGCCCCAGCCCTCCCACTCCCGTGAAGGTCATGTCCACATCTGTCCCCACCCCCAAGGGGCAACAGGTGCAGGCAGGGTGGATATCTCACAATTCCCCATTTAGTCTAAAGAAGAGATTTAGGCTTGACTACATTGATGGGAGCTGTTCTGAGAGAGACAGATAGTTTGCTCACTATTCACAAACCCCACTCTCACCCTTTTCTCTATATTGTCCTTTTCTTAAAATGGATTACTTCAGATCACTGTTTGCAATTATAAACACTGGTTGAAGTATTCAAGGGTTTTACTGAATATGATCAGAGATCAATCTTTTTTTTTTCAAGTTAATTTATGGGCTCAGAACCATTGCTGGCAGCTTTCAAGTAACAGATGTTTACCAAGGAAGGAAAATTCCAGACCGTTTCATTGTGAATATTGTAAAACTGCTCAATACTGTGTCAGCTGACAAGGCCTAGCAAAATATATATATGGAGAAAGTGTCACAACTGAAATCATAACCCAGGGAGAGGCAGGCTGAAACAAGGATATGGTGTCATTACTTATGTGGTAGCCCCGAGGGAGAAGGGAATCAGCAGGAACCTCAGGTGCAACAGAATGTTTATAGACCCTAGGAAGACAAGATACACTGAGCCTGAGAGCAACATATTTTTTTTTTTTTTTTTTATTTTTCAGTCTGCCTTCCTTACCTCCTGAAGGGCACACAAACTTGGGTGAGGCTGCACAGCTCTCAAAGTGCAGGTGGCAGAAGGCTGGCTGTGAGTTGCTTTGACAGAAGTTACAGGATATATATATATATATATTGAGCTCTTTTTAGATTCAGGCACTTTATTACTTACATCAGTAACAACAGAGATGAAGCCAAAGGAGCCAGCTTCTCGGGTCTTCTCCCCGAATACCAAAAAGGACAACGGCTCATCAAAACAGGAAGGGTACCAGCAACAAGAGCTGTGAGATACTCTACTATTGGGAAGTCAAGCCTAGACCCCCTCCCCTAGCAAGAAGTTTTGTATTTTGCAAGTCCAAAGGGAGAAGGGTGTCAGTGGGAGATAGCTTTAGATGGTTTCACAACTCCTGTGTTCTGAGAGAATCAGAAGGCAGCCTGACAAGTCTGAGATTAGCAACATTAACACTTGTCTGTAAGAGCCACTCCCCTACCCACCCACCCACTGCCATTGCTAAGAGAAGTACTATTAACAAACTCTAAAACAAACAAATAGAAAAAAAAAAACATAAAGAAAAGCACCCAGGAAATGAAGGCACTAAGATCAAGATTTCAAGGCCAGTCTACCAATTATAGCAAGACCCTGTCTTTAAAAAATAAATAAAACCTAAATACAGTCAGTGGTGGTGCACACCTTTAGTCCCAGCACTCAGGAGGCAGAGGCAAGAGGATCTCTGTGAGTTTGAGGCCAGCTGAGACTACAAAGTGAGGTACCGGGCAGTCAGTGACACTCAGAAAAACCCTGCAATTAACAACAACAACAACAAAAAAGCCATGTGCAATAAATGGGCTTGACATTGAATTGCAAAGACCTAGTCCAGGAATGTTTGTTTTTGTTTGGCCCAGGTTCAATTAATGCCTAGGTTTAGCAATCCAGGCACAATCCTCATCCCCATAAAGAGGGTACATTCCCAGTATCCTCACTCCCCAGTGGGACCGAGCAAGGTGTTCCCCAGTGCTAACATTCTTCTTTCCCACCCCTCATTCTATGCTTTTGTCCTGCTGGGATCACCTCCCAAGTACTTAAACCAAATCTCCAGGATTTGTGACAAGTCCAAATAGCAAACCTGACCCAGAAACATCCCTAGTAAAGAACTCTGGGCACCAGCACTCACAATTTAAAAATTGGGATAAATTAAGGCAGTGGTGGTACATGCCTCTAATGTCCTCAGCACTCAGGAGGCAGAGTTTAAGGCCAGCCTGGCCTATAGAGCAAGCACGCTATATAGAAAAACCCGTGAATCACCCCCCACAAAATAAAACCCAAAACACACACCCACACACACACACACACACACACAAATGGGATGAAGATAAGGCAGATTCTGTTTAGCCACTGTTATCTCAGATGTCCCAGAAACATTTAGATGCATCGAGTGCACAGGCAGCAAAATGTGCTCAAAATCATGTCCAGGGACTATAAAGGTTATAAAGGAGGCCAAATTCTCAAATGCCATGCCTAGAAGTCCTTGTCTGAACTGGTGCTCTAGGTGGGAAGGAACGAAAACCATCTGGGTAGACCTTGGTTTTCCAAATCCCCTGAACTCTGGAGTCACATTCCCTTCCTACAGGAGAGTCTCCTCCCATTACCTGGAACAGGACCTCTTTCCAGAACAGCCTAGCAAGGCTTGTTGGTCATTCTGGGTATCTGAGACTACTCTTCTCTCAATCAGTGTGGAGAGCAGTGTTTCTGGTTCCTAGTGACCCCACGTAATGCAATGGCTGCTGCTCTCTTGCTTCGGACTCTTCAAGCCACTAAGAAAGCAGTCCAGGAGAGGAGAGGCTACACGGGGAAGAAGGTGACAGCTCAAGAATCATTAAGACCTGGGACTAGTGCAATGTAAGGGGAAAGAAGTATTCATGGGAATGCTTGCTGATGTTTAGGGGCAAGGGCTGACCAACAGAAGGGCTCATCGAAGGGAAAATCTGTAATAAATAGAAAAGGATGGAGATTTAAAAAAAAAAATTCCCAGTGGCTTCAGTAAAGTTTCCAAAAGTAAAAAATATAGGCTGTCCTGCTAACCTTCTAGTTGCTGGCATTTTTCTTTACTTTATTGTTAAAAAAAAAAAAAACGACTATCAGTCACTGTGCTCAGACAAAAAAGTGTAATACACAAGACGATGGAGGCTGAATGGGGTGTACTGTGGAAGATGCTTACTGGTTGCTTTAACATATCACCCCTTTTATACCCGGATGTTGAGACAGAAATCACACATCAAACCAACCCCTGTGAAATGTCTGATACAGTGGATTTTAGTATATATACTACACTGTAAAACCTCTGCTACTAATTCCCAAACACCTAAACTAAAACTAAAAATTTAACCATTTAGAATCTCTTCATCTCCCCTTGTGGCTCCCTGACTAACTGCATGCAACCTGACTAGAGGGAAAACCTGACCCTCATTTACAGGAGCATGAACACAGTATCTCGGATTTGTCACACTTCAGTAGAAGTGTTAAGAATTGTCTCTGCAAGTGTCTAAGAGTTCCAGTAGGACAGAGTTTTGGCTGCTTTTCTGGTAACTTAACCTACCTGAATACTTGCCTCCTGTAGGAATCCCTATATAAGCCACCTGCACTCAGACCCTGAACCAGCTAAAGCTTTCTTCAGTGATGTTTTCATGGCACTAGAAATCACATGCATTAATCCCCTCAGCCCCCCATCCCCCACTTACCAAGAGACAGCCTTGGTGATTTGGAAGAAACTTTACCCTTTACTCATGGAATAGCTATTGTGGTTTCTTTGCTGCACCCATTTTATTCATCTGGTGCCAAAATCCCTTCCTTACCTCTCTACCTCTCTTCCTTCCTTCCTATCTATTTGTTTATCTCTCTTTTTTTCCCATTCATCTGCCATGTCTGATGACCTGAGTTAGATCCTTGGAATCATGTGGAGAAAAACAACTACCACAAGTTGTCCTCTGATTTCCACATAAACACCATAGTATGCACACACCACACACATTCACAGAGAATAAATACATATTAAAAAAAATTCCCATGCCTTTAATCTCAGCATTTGTGAGGCAGAGGCAGGCAGAGGATCTCTGAGTTTAAGGCCAGTCTGGGATACAGAGTGAGTTCTAGGATAGGCGGGGCTACACGGAAAGACCTTGTTTCTAAAACATAAACCAGACCAAACCAAACCAAACGCCCCACAAATTTAATATATGCCTCAATTTCTTAACCCCACTTTAAATATTTATTTACTTTATTGTATACATGTGTACTGTGTACAAGCAGGTGCTTGTGTAGGCCAGGAGAGAACATCAAATCTCCTGGAATTAGAGTTATAGCCTCGTTGTAAGCCACCTCATGGGTGCTGGTACCTGAACCTTTGTCTCCTGCAAAAATAATTGCTTTGAATAGCTGAGTTATCTCTCTAGTCTCCAAAGATAGCATTGTTACTTATATGCATGCATGTGTGTCTGCTTGTGGAGGTACCTGCCAAGGTCGGAATAGGTGACTAGATGGCATAGAGCTGGAGCTATAGGCAACTGTGGGTGTCCCAGTGTGGGTGCTGGGCATATTTGGGTCCTCTGAAAAAGCTGCAAGCACTTTTAACTGCTGAGTCATCTCTCCCAGTCCCTTTATCTCTTTACCCTTATTTCCTTCTTTCAGTATTGGAGGGTGAACCCAGGGCCTTGTACATGTAGGCAAATTGCTCTACCACTTTTTATTTGGAGGAAGAGTCTTGCTAAATTGCTCAGACTGGACTTGAACTCACTCTGTAGCCCTTGAGGGCCTTAAACTTGTGCTCATCCTTCTTCAACATCTCAAGTTGAAAGGTTACCAGGCCTATGTTACCAGGCATAATTTCTTGCTAGCAAAATCCACACTGGCTCCAAGTGATCATATTTGTTTTTCAGTGCTCATAATCTTCTATTTAACAAATTGATAGTTGGCTTCATAATGAGTTTATTGCTACATTTGAAAATTACAAAGGATGAGGATGGAGAGGTAGCTCAGCTGATAAAGTGCTTACTGTGCAAGTATGAAAACCTGTGTCCCAGTCTGCAGCACCCTTTACACTGGCAGAGTAGCAAGGCCTATAATCCCAGTGCTGGCAGGGAGAAACGGAAGAACCCGGGGGCCTGATAGTCAGGTGATAGAGCCTGTCTCAAAAGACAGAGAAAGATAGTGGAAGGTCCATACACACTCAAACAGACACACACACACACACACACACACACACACACACACACACATACACACATGCATACACATGCTCACAAGGGCATGTATACCCACAGATGTGAATAAACATGTATGTCTTAGCACCACACAAGTGTCTGTTGCTTGTGAAAGTCAGAAGAAGTTGTCAGATCCCATGGGCCTAGAGTTACAGATGGTTGTCAGCCATCAAGTAAGTGCTGGGAATTGAACCTGGGTTTTCTGCAAGATCAAAAAGTGTTTTTAACTGATGAGTCAGCTCTCCAGCTCTGACTGTTTCTTTATTTACTTTTTAAAATAGGCAATTCTGTGGCAAGACATGCCTTCACTGGTTGACAGGATGACAGTATGAAAGATCACAGGGCCATTCCAATACCTTTCTTAACTATTTCCCTTCAGGAAATACTGAACAGATATTGTTTCTTTGTCTGGTTTGATTTTTGATGGCAGTTTAGCTTGCTAAGATTGAAAGACTTGCTTTCATCCTCAAACACTTGCTTGCAGAGGTAAATCATGTTTTACATTTCTAATGCAAAGCTTAGAACACAGGCACTTATGTGTAAGCAGAGGACAAAAAATAGCAAACTTTTACAAACAAATGTATTAAAAATGCAAGCATTTAAAATGTAAGGATCTATAGGAATCTCATTTAGTTTGGTTTATCAAAATGGAAACCACAAATAGTAATGGTTTTATCAAATATTATTACATATTTCAGAGAGGAAAACATTCCATATAGTTAGATTTACAACACATAAATGAATAAATATTCATTTCACACATATACAAATGTAAGAACAAATAAACATTTAGCTGTCAAATTGAAGATGATAATAACAAACCCTTTACATTTTATTTTTAATAGCAAAATGTCTATGTCATAATTCTGAAGGCTTGAATTTTAAAGTTAGGTCAAAGCTGCATATATTAGTTTTTGCTTTTGTTTTATAATGTGGGGAACAATCCCAGTGCCTCACATATAGAAGGTTAAATGCTCTCGCTGGGCAGGAGCTTCTTTAAGATGGCTAACAGCCCTGACTTTTCAGTTACCAGTACACTAACCACTAAATCGAGGCTGGGCTAGGTTCCCAAAGGGCCAAAACGTATAGAGTGAACAGGCTTTGTTGAGTTAAATGAGATAAAACTTAAAACTGGGACGCCATGGGAAATAAACTTAAAACTGCACTCTGCTGAGTGGCCTGTGTTTAAATGCAAAGCAGGACAGTGACAAAACCAGAAACAGCCCATGGCGTGAGTGAGGGAAGCATCACACTGATTCTCAAAGCCTGTTTGTTTGTCTCACTGCTTAAGAGATTTTAAGGGCTCATAAACAATTCTGAATTATTATTCAACAAGTAAACACACTACACAGAATATTTCAAAGCCACTACCAACAAAAATAAATGAGCAAACAAATCAACTTCTACCCAGTAATGTATTACTGGCTTCTTAACAAATCTTTTCGTTCTGGCATTAAACTGAGAAAGGGGGTAGGGAGGATACAACTAAATGGTTTCTAGAAAAAAAAACATTTTCCATTTAGTGAAAAGTTCTGGATTCTGACTTCTACAGAACATGCTGGTCCACAAATGATGGAACAGAGGTAATTATGTTGAGCTAAAGAAATACAGGGTGAAAACAGAGTCCTCAAAGAAAGCCCTACAAGAAACTCATGAGTGATCTAACTACAAAGAGATGGAAGAGAAGAATATGTGTGGGAAATGTTGGCTTGTTACTATAGTTTTTTTTTCTTCCTTTTCAGAGTCATTCATCTTCTAAGATTGCCTCCTTTGCCTTTTTAGGGACAAATTACCTCACTGCTATTTGTTCCTTTACAATTTTAACAAAGTTTAAGTGAAAATAACAGAGAGCAGTGCAGTCTTTTCTGGGAATAAGTTCCTTATTTGTGGAGGTTCATACACATGTGACATGTTTGCTTTGAGAAATGGGAAAACGTCTTCCATGTTAACATGTGGAGAGTAAATGCTTTCTTTCTGAGTTTTAACTGTCTCGTGGTCTTCATTCATTCATAACTGCACTACACACTGCAGGTATGTGTACTGTTTCTAATACTTTCTTTATGACTGGCCAAGGAAAAGCACACCAAGAGAAATATTAACGCCTCTTGTAAGCACCATTTCTCTACACATATACAAACCATAACCCAAAGTCCAACCTGGAACCCAGTCACCCACTTTCTGTTGAGTCAAATTTTGAAAGAGTTCTAATTCACATTCAGGCTAAAAGGATATTCTCGAAATAAGTCTAAAGACTGCATATACTCTCAGTCCATCTGCTATCTAAACTGTGAAAGCATAGAATATATATGTCTTTCTCCCACTCATAACATGTGACAAGTCAGGATGCAAAAAAAAAAAAAAATGACTGCATCTCCTTTGACAAACAGCACTCATGATAGAGAGATGCAAAGTTAACTCAGTCTTCAACTGAAAGCCTTAGAACACAGAGATCTGAACTCACCCCATAGCAATAGATTGAAGGAAATAATCAACTTGAGGGCTGAAATCAATAAAATAGAAACCAAGAAAACAATATGAAAAAAAATCAATGCAACGAAGAGTTAGTTGTTTGAGAAAATCAACAAGATAGACAAACCTTTATCCAAACTAACAAAAAAGCAGAGAGAGAACATGCAAATTAACAAAATCAGAAACAAAAAGGGGAACATAACAACGGACACAGAGGAAACCCAGACAATTTCAAGGTCATACTTTGAAAATCTGTATTCCACAAAAATTGTAAATTCAAAGGAAATGGACGAATTTCTGAATAACTATCACTTACCAAAATTAAATCAAGGACAAACAACTTAAATAGACCTATAAACCCCAATGAAATAGAAGCAGACATCAAAAGCCTTCAAACCAAACAAAGGCCCAGGGCCGATGGAATTAGTGTAGAAATTTATCAAAAAATTAAAGGAACGGAAATAATACTACTACTCCTCAAAGTGTTCCACAAAATAGAAACAGATGGTTCATTGCCAAACTCTTTTTATGAAGCCACAATAACCTTGGTACCCAAGCCTCAGAAAGACACAACTAAGAAAAGAAAACTACAGACCAATATCCCTGATTGATGCAAAAATACTCAATAAAATACTGGCAAACCAAATTCAAGTATACATCACAGAAATCATCCACCATGACCAAGTAGGCTTCATTCCTGGAATGCAGGGATGATTTTCATACGAAAATCTATCAATGTGATCCATCATATAAACAAACAGAAAAAGGAAAACCATATGATTATCTCCCTAGATGCGGAAAAAGCCTTCGACAAAATTCAACACCCTTTCATGATAAAGGTCTTGGAGAGGTCAGGAATAACAGGAACATACCTAAACATAATAAGAGCAATATACAGCAAACCAACTACCAACTTCAGAGTGAATGGAGAGAAACTTAAAGCAATTCCTCTAAAATCATGAACAAGACAAGGCTTCCTTCTCTCTCCATATCTCTTCAATATCATACTAGAAGTTCTGGCTAATGCTATAAGACAACAAAAGGAGATCAAAGGGATGCAAATTGCAAAGGAAGAAGTCAAACTGTCTCTGTTTGCAGATGATATGATAGTTTACATAAGCGACCCAATAAAATCTACCAGGGAACTCCTACAGCGATAAACACCTTCAGCAAACTAGCAGGATACAAGATAAATTAAAAAATATCAGTAGTCCTACTTTTTTCAGACGACAAAGAGACAGAGAAAGAAATCAGAGAAACATCACCCTTTACAATAGCCACAAACAACATAAAGAATATTGGTGTAACACTCACCATACAAGTAAAAGTCCTATATAATAAGAACTTTGTGGCTGTAAAGAAAGAAATTAAAGATGATACCAGAAAATGGAAAGATCTCCCATGCTCTTGGATAGGTAGGATAAACATAGTAAAAGTGGCAATCTTGCCAAAAGCAATCTACAGATTCAATACAATCCCCATTAAATCCCACCACAAATTTTCACTGACCTTGAAAGGATAATAATCAACTTTACATGGAAAAACAAAAGACCCAGGATAGCCAAAACAACCCTATTCAATAAAAGAACTTCAGGAGGCATCACCATTCCTGACTTTAATCTCTACTACAGAGCTGTAGTTCTGAAAACAGCCTGGTAGTGGCATAAAAGTAGACAGGTAGACCAATGGAATCAAATTGAAAATCATAATATTAACCCACACACCTATGAACACCTGATTTTTGACAAAACAGCTAAAATTATACAATCGGGCAAAGACAGCATCTTCAACAAATGGTGCTGGCACAATTGGATGAGGGTGTGTAGAATACTGAAGATAGACCCATGTCTGTCACCATGCACAAAACTCAAGTCCAAATGGGTCAAAGACCTCAACATCAATCCAGCCACATTGAACCTCTTAAAAGAGAAAGTAGGAGATACCCTTGAACAAATTGGTATAGTTGACCACTTCCTGAACATAACTCCAGGGGCACAGACACTGAGAGAAATAATTAATAAATGGGACCTCTTCAAACTTAGAAGCTTCTGTAAGGCAAAGGGCACAGTGAACAAGACCAAATTGCAGCCCACATACTGGGAAAAGATTTTCAGCAATCCTATATCCGATAAAGGGCTGATCTCCAAAATATACAAAGAACTCAAGAAACTAGTCAACAAAACACCGAATAAACCTATTAAAAATGGGGTACAGAACTGAAGGAAGAATTCTCTATAGAGGAAATAAAAAAGGCCGAAAGATACTTACGAAAGTGCTCCACATCCTTAGCTATCAGGGAATGCAAATCAAAGCAACTTTGAGATCCCATCTTACTCCTGCCAGAATGGCTAAAATTAGAAACACCAATGATGACTCATGTTGGAGAGGATGTGGAGAAAGGGGAACACTCCTCCACTGCTGGTGGGAATGCAAACTCACACAGCCATTTTGGAGATCAGTATGGCAGTTCCTCAGGAAAATGGGAACTAATTTACCACAGGACCCTGCAATCCCCCTCTTAGGCATATACCCAAATGATGCACATCAATGCAACAAAGACATCTGTTCAACTATGTTCATAGCAGCACTATTTGTAATAGCAAGAACCTGGAAGCAACCTAGATGCCCCACAATTGAAGCATGGATAATGAAGACGTGGCACATCTACACAATGGAATACTACTCTGCGGAAAAAAATAATGGTATCTTGAAATTCGCAGGCAAGTGGATGGCACTAGAAGAAACCATCCTGAATGAGGTAACCCAGTCACAAAAAGAGGAACATAGTATGTACTCACTCATATATGGAATTTAGAGTTAGAGCAAAAGATCACCAGCCTATAATTCACAACACCAGAGGAACTAGGATACAAGGTGTATTCTAAGAGATTCATATTCAGTCCCTCACAGAACCGGGAAGGGACAAGTCCCCCAGAGCACAGGGGAAGAATGGAGAGAAAAGTAGTTGAAAACAAGGGGGAGGAAATGAAAACATGTGCGACCAGGACGATTGAGCCCAGTTAGGAATAGAAGACAGGAGAGAGAGAGAGGGGAGAGAAAGAGAGAGAGAACATAAAAGAGGGAGCCAATATTGGTTTGAAGATAAAATTGAACACAAAGAAAGGTCTAGAGAACTACAAGACTGCTGCCAACTAACAAATTGAGCTTCCTTGGAAAGGCTACCATAAATGCCCTTCACTGATAGGGAGATCAACAACTAACTTTCCATGGAGCCCTCAACCAATGCCTGTTGGAAACAGGAGCAAACACCCATACACAAATACTGAGTTGAAGTAGAATCCAGATGCAGATGGAGAAGACCAGGCAGCAGAAACACAGAGATAGCTTACCTGAATAAGGACGAGCTAACGGGCCACCAGTCTGATAGCTGGGAAGCCAGCAAGGGACTGTCTCAGGCCCCCCTGAATAGGGGTCTTGGGCAGAAGGACTGAGCAGTCTAAGGGACCTGAGACAGTAGAGCCAGGATGAATCCCTTGTGCACAAAAGGACCTTGCGAACACATATCCCATGGAGGGATAACTGCCTTAACCTAGAGACAGGAGAGAAGCCATAGTCCCTACTTCACATGACCTGTCAGACCTACATGACACGAAATAGATTACATTCCCCTACATATGGAATTCGTGTGGGGGGGGATGGGAAGGGAGGGTGATTAGGGTGCATATGAGAGGGTAGAGAGAGTAAAAAGGAGGGAGGGAGAGGGAGAGGGGATGGGGATTGACATGTAAAATAATAAATTAAATAAAAAAATGCTTTGACTCCAAAATTTAAGTTCAAGGACAAGTTACTGGGGGGAAAGGATTTCTATTTTTGTTTCCACAGAAAATGAAAAGCTGTGGATTCCTTCCAGACTAATGTGGTTTGATCAAGCCAGACTGCCTGAAACAGAGTACCAGGTGATCCTACATTCAAAACAGCTGGATAATGCAGACTTACAGACTACAGCCAGGATTTCTGCATCTTCTTAGAATCCCCCAAGACAGTGCCCCTTACCAACAGGAAGTAGTTTGGAAAGAACGATGCCCAAATTCCCAAATATTGTCTATAAATGTTTGTTTTCATTTAAATGGACTTGGTTATAAAAATAAATAAATAAATAGATAAAAATTTAAAAATATATTATTATGCTCTATAAAACAGAAATATTGTAAGAGTGAATACAGTAAATTCCTTCCACATTTCTCATATGTATCCCTCCTCCAACTAGAATGCTTCCATTTGCATTGCTAAACTCACAACATATTCCTCTGGCTTAGATAACCACCAGCTCCCAATCACTCTGAACTGACACACCTGAAATTTGGCTTCCCTTGTAACTCACTACAAAGGGTACTCAATTCTTCCTGAAAGATGGATATAGTTGTTCATTTGCTACAGCAGTTAGCAATGAAACACAAACAAGAAACTCAATGAGGCCACCTGGAGTTCATTGTTGGAGGGAAAAGAAGGGTGGTGAAAAAAGTTAGCCAACACAGAGCAGAGAAGAGGGAGAGAAGAGGTATCCATGATGTGGCCATGTTGGGCATGCATGTCCTGCCCATAGTTTGGGGGCAAGGTCAGCACAATGCCAAGATTGCAACATATATGCTTGTGATAAGCTGTCTCAAGAGGCTTCCCTCCTCTTCGGTAATAGCCCTATCCAGAAATTCCTGTGATAAAGAAAATGGTTGGTAAAGTTCTGGAGCCAATCGGAATAAGGCAAAACTCAACACAACAAAACTAACTAGGATGTTAAAACTCACATAAACTCAAATTTTGCAGAAAGATCTCTAAATAATCAAAATCAGGAAGAGCCTGTGCTATCCCAGTAAGAATGACTAAATATTATTCTTACGATTTATCATTATGTTTGCTCATGATGTGCATTTGAGGAATGCAGATGCCATAAGATATATCTTCTATGGATGTGTTCTGGTGATTGAGCTCATGTCTTCAGGCATATATCATGGAGGTGCAGATGCCTATACCTACTAAGTTTCCCATACAAGCCCCTAAATGTCTGTATGCCTGCTGTCTCAAATAAGGCAGCAACACCCGTACCTCTTGTTCTCACTGCAGAAAGATCAGTGCCACTCAATTTACACTGATATGATTATTCAGAGCCTCAGCGATTTGTAATAACTATTCCTCATGTATCCCAAATGGTTTTATATTTCCCAAAGGTGAAACTTTAATCCCAGCCCTCAGGAGGCAGAGGCATGTAAATGTTTGAGTTCAAGGGCAGCCTGGTCTACAGAATAAATGCCAGGGACAGGCACTGCTATACAGAGAAACTGGGTCTTGCAAAAACAGCCTAACTTTCATGGGGCTATAACTCAAACAGTGGTATGTGTTTAGTCATTGTATCCTTGTCTTTTTTTCCACAGGAATTCCTTGAAAACACAGAATAGCTATGTGACATTGAGGTACTTGTTTGTGAGAAATTAAGAAAAATCAATAAAGTTTAAGCTGTGCTTATGTACACTGTTGTTTTTATGTAAAAGTTGCATGAAAAATTAGAATTGTTTCAGAGGTTAATTTGTATAAATTAATGTATTTACCATTCACTTTTTCTAGAACGTTGACAATGTTCTTCAATAGCAAATTCTTCCCAAATGTAGCCTGAAATATAAGACCAGAATATATATCATATATTAATCGAAATAGTACAGAATGTAAGTTAATATATTAAAAATTCTAAGAACTATGCCTTATTCAACTAATTTTGTCTTTACTCAATTGAAATTAGACAAAAGTATCAATAAGCAAGGATACCTGTCCCCTTAATTTCAAGCAAGAATGTAAATGAAATCTTATCTTTAGCAGTGAGATTTCTCTAAGTGTGCAGCATCACATACTCATAGACCATTTTCTGGGGATTATTCAGCAAAGCCCACTCTTCCTGAGTTAAATTGATGTGCACATCATCATAGGTCACTGCATCCTAAAATAACCCATACATGTGAGGAAGAGTAAGTGTGATACTCACATTAGAAATGTCTTCTTCTTTTCCAATATAGTTATAAAATCCTGGGGCTTCTCACACTTACATCATGACATGGTCTTCATGCTGTATTCACCTAGAGGGAAATGAATGGGAGTTAAACATGCACCATTTCTTGGCTCTTCAAATTGCTTATAGCCCTGAAAAAAATCACAATGAAGAGTCATAAAGGGAGAGGAAAGCTTGCAGAACAACACTACTGAGAACTCATCTAGGAAACTATATCATAGGCCCAGCCTATCATAGCAATACCCCAGGCCCTGGTAGTAACTTCTGTCTTTGTGAGATTTGTATTGTTGTGAAGAGACAACACAGGCATTTAAAATGTTTAATTAAAAAGCTCTCATAACAGAAAGACAGGCCAGCTGCTGGCAACACACATTTCCTCCAAGACACTGATGAAGCTCCACCCACAAAAGTTGCAACACTAGCTACTGAGCGATACTGCCTTTCATCTCAACTGCTGCCAAGGGTTCTAAGGTCCGTGGACAATCTGGTAGTCGACTTTCTCCATGTTGCTTGGGCCAATGGTAGGTAAGTCTTCCAAACTTCCTAATCCACATGTCTCATGCCATCAGCAGAAGGCAGACATCCTTAAAACCTCTGACTTCAACAACTGTGGAGGACCAAGGGGTAGCTGTCTATGCCACCAATAAAACTCACTGAATTTTTTTGAGCATCCCTCTTTCTCTGGAAGGGATGGGCAGAAGGGAAAACACTGTCCTTGTTGCTTCTTTTAACTCAAGAGGTTGAGAGAAAAGATGCTTATGGAGCTGGGCAATAACTGCTCACCTTGCCTTGGAGGAAGGCCGAATAACCCTGCTGTTCCTCACCATAGAAAGAGCACTGGTGCAGGTCTCCAGTGAGACCACATTTTTCTGTGAAAGGGTAGCCTAGCTCAGTCCCATTTGGGTAGGTGGAGGCCCCCAGTTCATTGCTACATTAAAAAGAACCCAAACTGGAGGAAAGGCTGTGTCACACAAACAAGTTCTCAGGTACGACTCTCACCAAGTCCAGTACATAAAGCAAGATCAGCATTAAGAGGAGAAACTAGCAAGTGTCCTGAACAATCTCAGCTCTAGAAGGTGAACCCAAGTCTGGTCGTCCAAAATTATCTTTCTTTATATAAACTTTAAGGTCAGACTGGACTTCAATAGTCCATCTCTTGGAAATCCACAAGTAAAAAAAAAATATCAGAGGCAGCAAGGAAGGTATCCCAGGGACACAGTAATCACTTCACCAGAAAGAGAAAAGAACAGGTGAGGTGGCCCTTTGTTGTTGAAGCAAAAGCTTTGCTCCCCAATGCCTCACCACTCAGCAGGAGGCCCGGAATTGTCAGCATTCACCTTGCTCCCTTTAATTCAAAGGACCCTCCACAGCCTCATACAGGCTCCTCTCAAGACCTGTACCAGCTCTTCATCTTCCATTTGAATGTTTAATCCTGCAGGTATCTCCACCTACCCCCATGTCTATTGGAGATGCTGCTGGTGCCTTTTCCTAGTTGGGAACCTAAAATACAATTTTATCCTTATTCTGAGATTTAATGGATTAAATTTTTATATTTCTATGCAACAGATTCATTAGATTTTGCAAGGTTTTCCATTATCTCCATAAACACAGAGAGGATCATGCAGGACACTCTAGAATAGCAGTCCTCAACATCTTTGTATGGACCACTTTGGGTGATCAAAGTACACTCTCAATGGGGTTGCCTATGACCTTTAAAAAACACAGACATTTGAGTAGGATTCACAACATATCTGAACATATTCATGCTCAAACTGAGTAGGCCCGTTGGCAGGGAGGCAGATGAGATGCACACACACACACACACACACACACACACACACACACACTCAATGATAAAGCCAAAAATAAACAAATGACAATAGTTCAGTGAAAATCTAGAGAGTGACAAGAGGACTAACAGGATATCAATGATTTTAAAATTCACAATGTATCCATAATTACAAGTACAAGAGAATTAGGGGCAAGCTTTGTTAAGCCCTGCAGCAAGAAAGGTCCCATTTGCTCTTTGACAGGGCTAGACTTTCATGCATGGCTTGGCCAATCTCTGCTGTATAGTGAGAACAACAACATTAGAAGAGGTAAACTAATTTGATGTAGCTCAATGGTGTCATAACTGTTCTAAGAGAGAAGACCTGCACCATGTAGTGGAGCTCAGATAAAGGGATACGAGCTGTCCTAAAAAAAAAAAGAAAGAAAAAAAAAAAAAAAAAAAAACAAGTGAAAATATAAAGTAAACAAAACAAAGTTTATTTTTCCTCATAAACCTGAAAATAACTGAATTCCTATCAGCCATGTAGGCTTTCCCTCCTCAACCAATGTTTAACTGGAAAGCATGGCACATGCATATATGAATATTCCAGCGGAGATTGGTACACAGTGGTTCTGAGGAAGAGGCAGAAGCAGAGGCAGAGGCAGAGAGACAGGTTGATTTCTGACTTTCACTTCTGCCTGGCCTACAAAATGAGTTTCAAGACAGCTCTCAAGGTACAAAGACAAAACCAGTTTCCAAAGAAATGAAAGAAAGAAGGAAGGAAGGGAGAGACAGTGGGGGAAATGTAAATATGGAGACAGTTAATACAAAAAACAAACTAAAAAACAAAAACAAAAACAAACAAACATCAAGACAAAAATTTCACACAGTCCCTAAGGCAGAACACCAACTGATTCCTGAGTATGGTTCTGCTACTATAGTTCTCAGGTCTCATGTACTCAAAAATAAATAACAAAATTCCAACTTTTAGCCACAGATGATGAATCAAGCCTCTGTTCTCAAAAATCGGAAAGCGGAGATTTGTCAGCTCACCAGGACTACAGTCTGAGTTCTAGAAAAGAAATGGGTATACAGAGAAATGCTGAAAAAAAAAAAGACAGAAAGTCTTTCAACTACTAAGACATCTACCAGGCCTTTTCTGTTTTTTGTTTTTTTTTTTTTTTTAAATTTCATATATTTGACTTCTGCTGGAAGTGAAGCCATGTCCCTAAATTTATCACTCTATCTTTCTCCAATTTCCTCTATTAATATGACTATCAGTACAACAGAATGATTGGCTACCTTATTTGAAAGTTGGCTTGATCCTGTGTAATGCTTTGGTTATGTATCACCAATTGTAAAGGCAATAAACCCAGTGACATAGAGCTTGCCCTTTCTTGACATACTCTGACTGTAAGTTGAAATCCTCATAAAAGTTCTTTTGCACTGGCAGGTGGTACTCAGATTTCACTGATTTTAATCATGTGAATGGCTAAACCACATGCATAATCTAAAAACTGATAATTCCACGATCCATGGAGAAAAGTAATTACAGCTCTTGCATTAACACAGCAATGTGTGAAAGAGAGTGAAATAAAAGCATAACCCTAACACCAGTTGGATTTGGCTGAGGAGAAGGAGCTGTGGGAAGAAGGGAAACTGTGGTACGATCACTTCGTGTAAAATCAATCCTGAAGGATCTAAAGAAAGAACTGATAAAGCATTCCCACCATACCCCCTTCCCCAAGAACAAAATTAAATTAAAAACTGTGGGGTTGTGTCACACATCATTAATCTCAGACCTTGGGAGGCAGAGCTGAGCTATTTTCTGTGTGCTTGAAGCCAGTCTGGTCTCAAAAGTTAGCTCCAGGACAGTCTGCAAAGATGCATAGTATACATTTTGCCAAACAATTAAAATCAACAGTAAATGAAGTAAAAGAAAAAGACAAGGGAGCAGAACTCTCTGACTCTAAGTGATTCATTTCTTTATATCCAACCACAATCAGCTAGCAATGGACCTGTGATGACCCAGGTGAGGATATATAGGGTATTGAGTTTAGGCAAAGTGGGCTCCAGCTGTAATGCTTATGAAAAGCCATTATCAATACTTGGTAGAATTTCCAGTGAATGCAGCATCTCTTAGTCCTCCCTGAATGGCCCTGGTTCATCAAAGAGGAATATAATCCCACAATTCCAAAGCAAGCCATACCCAAGTTAGACTTTCCATTGATTTACCCTCACGAGAGGAGAGGGGGAGAGGCAATTAATTTTTAAAAGGAAGGCAGCAGGTGCCTCCAGTATGATGAGGATGTTGATGAATAACAACAACTCTGGTCCCCTAAAAACAAGTACAATATATACTAAAATGTTTCATTCATATTCCTCAGCGACAATACCTTACCCACTGAGATGATGTAACTTGGATAGCTCTCATTCAAGAATGTTTGTCTTCCTGACAGACAACACGCTTTCTGGAAGATCAACTCTCACAGATATCTTGTGGCACGTGTCGGAAGGAGGTAAAGGAGCCATGGAGAGTAAGAGACAGCAAGGGAGTACAATGCTAAAATTCATAAGCCAGCACAGTTGTTCGAGAGAATCCAGCAATGAAGGGCCACATGCCGGCTGCCCTGCCTACTTTGGTTTTCATTTCCACGTCTTTACTTGAGTTGCCTCAACAAGATACCAAGATGGACACAATCATATGATGTACTTTTCAAGGTCCTGTTTGTTCTTTGTGTTTCCCAGTGACAAAGTAAAATCAATTTTCACTTGAGGAATTGTAGGAAGCTCTTATATTGAGAAAGCACAGCCTTATATGAAAAGGAAAACACCGCCCAGGTTTAGATTCCTATGGAGAGTGAAGGGAAGAAAAAAGAAACCAATAGAGAAGAAATGTGAGTTCACAGACAAAGGAAAAGGGAAAAAAGGAGAACACACTATGTTCTGTTCCTGACATTGGTCGACAATCCCATCAACACTAGGGAGGCAAACATAAATTGATCTGTTTGAATTCCAAGCGTGCTTTATTATAGAGAGTGTTCAAGGACAGTCTCCTAAGAAAAGACTAAAAGTTTGTCTCAAAAATAATCAGAATAATAATAATGATGATAATAGTAATAATAAGTAGAAATGAAATGCTTCTGGATTGATTTTATGCACAAGTATTCTGTCTGCAGGTATGCCCTATCACCAGAAGAGGGCACTACATGCCACCAAGTGACCTCTGCAATTTATAGATAGTCTATGCTCCTGGGTCCTATTCTTTAATATGTGTGTGTGTGTTTGTGAATGTGTGAGTGCGTGTGTGTGTGTTTGTGTGTGTGTGTGTGTGTGTGTGTGTGTCCATGCATGTGTCTGTGTGTGTGTAAATTGGTAGAAGACTGGGCATTTGTATGATACAGCAGGAGACAATGGGATGGGGTGTGGAGGCAGAATGCATACAAAGCCTGTTTGCTTGTGGGACTGGCAATACAAGCTTCATGTCAACCAGGTCTGATGGGAGATGTCATTCTGTATATGTTCCTCATACTGGTTAATAATAAAACACTGTTGGCCAATAGGAAAGGAAGATAGGAGGGACTAGGAGACAAGGAGGAAATAGGAAGTAGGAAGGAGGGTCAAGATGGAGAGTCTGAAGAAAGCAGTATGCCGCCGGCTCCCCGGTAAGAGGAATACATAGATCAGCAGAAATGGGTTAATAATTAAAGGCAGAGCTAGCCGATAAGAAACAAGTAACCGGGCCAACAGCATTGTATCAAATACAGAGTCTCTGTGTATTATTTGGGGCTGGCGCAGCAGCAGGACCAGACCAGCGGCGGAGGGCAGAAAAACCATACTTGTTACAGATGGCGCCCACGTGGCTAGTAAGAACTTCCACTTAAATTTTAACAAAAAGTTAAAAAAGGGTTTTAGAAACAAAAGAACAGAGATAAGCAAGGTTTCTTGGTAGCAGCATTTTTCTCAGTTGAACTCTGCTTTGCTAGAGACAAGCAGATATTCGCGCGGCTCCTTTAAGGGAAGATTCCTGACTCAGCATAAGCGGCAAAAAAAACCGCACAGCTTTTAAATAACTCTGCTAACAGTTTATTGATGTGTATGAGAGATGGCAATGGCAGTGACCACATCTCCAAGCTGGCAGCATGCTTTCTGGGTGGCAGCGCAGACCAAGGAGGTGAGCACATCTCTCAGTGCTGGCGGTAAAAGTACCCGCCACCATCTTTGGTAAACCGCGGCAGAAACAAAGACTTTAATTTTAACAATGTTGTTGTTTAACAGATAAAGACTCATGGCCAGAAAAAGATAAAGATTTACAGTAGAGACAGATTCACATTAAGAAAAGGTGCTAAAAGTTTACAGTGTGTTTTAAAAAAATACATAGGCTTGGGAGAGAAAAATAAAATGGTTTTAAATAGACAAAGAGGAACTGGGTGTGGTGGCACACACCTTTAATCCCAGCAATTGGGAGACAGAGGCAAGCAGATCTCTTGTGATTTCAAAGTAAACTTGGTATGCAGAGTGAATTCCAGGACAGATAAGAGTTACACAGAGAAACCCTGTCTCAAAAAATAAAAAATAAATGGAGTAATAATAAAGCCATGTAAAGATGAAAAGCTTAGAGAGAATCTGGTTATTGCATGCTATTGTGTTGTCTCTGCATTGTTTGACTGCTGAGAAAATAACAACAACTGATAAAGGAAATGCTGCTGCATTAATTCAATTTATATATTTTAAAAATGCTTTGACTCAAACATTTAAGTTCAAGGACAAGTTACTGGGAAAAAGGATTTCTATTTTTGTTTCCACAGAAAATAAAAAGCTGTGGATTCCTTCCAGACTAATGTGGTTTGATCAAGCCAGGCCCCCTGAAACAGAGTCGCTGGTGATCCAACATTCAAAACAGCTTGGACAAAGCAGCCTCGCAGACTACAGCCAAGATTTCTGCAACTTCTTAGGATCCCCATGACAGCGCCCCCTATCAGCAGGAAGTAGTTTGGAAAGAACGACGCCCAAATTCCCAAATATTGTTTATAAATGTTTGTTTTCATTTAAATGGACTTGGTTATAAATGGTTAAGGATCACAACCAATATCTTTTTAAAGGTAAAAAGGAATTATGGTATAGATATGCATAGTTTTTTTGGAATGGATTTTCATTTATTGATACAATTTAAGGTCAATTTTGTCATATGTATATTTCTCCTCTTGTTTGTATAGCTCATTTAGAAATGTAATGTATAATGTAGTACAGATTATAGATAATTACCTATGATAGTCAAAGCTTAGAGTTTAGTTAGGGTTTTCAAGATACACAGAGATGTATTTAAGATAGATAGGAATTCTTCAAACCTTTCAAAGACTTACAGAATATGGCATTTAAAATGGTTTAGGGTTTTACTTGACAATGAGACATAATTGCTCCTGGTAACACCACCTGCGTCAAAAAGGAAGATGGACATTAAAGAAACACGTTATGGAGTTGACTTCCAATATGGCAAGACTAGCCATTTGGACAAAATACTGCTCTTGTCTGGACTGTTTGACTTTGTGCTATATAAACTGGACATGCAGGGCCCACAGAAAAGTGACTGCTGATTCACGATGGACATTGCTACAGAAATCTGCTTCATGGAAGAGTCTGCCAGACAGTCTGCAGGACACAGAGGAAAGTGACAGACAAACTGCCAATACAAGAAGACAGTTTAAAGTTTCCTGCTTTGCTGAAGAGTCTGCCAGACACACTATGGCCTATGGGCTGAAGATGGAAGATTACAGAAGAACTTCAGGTGACTGACAAGGCAAGATGTCTCTGTCATTTCTAAAGCTTATATAGTATCCTTCTGTGGTCTTTGAAAGAGTTGAAGACAGATAGTAATGATTATAGTTTTCCTTAATTAGGATTAAAGATAAATTACATATAGGACTTTAACTCACAAAGATAAAATAGATGATGGAATACTTTCTTCAAATCTTGCTAAATGTTAATGGACTAAATATTGTTAACTGTGATTCTTATTGGATAACTGTTGTATAATATATTTTGCTATGTTAAGGTTAAAACCCTTCTTTTTATTTAGACAGAAAAGAGGAGATGATGGGAGATGTCATTCTGTATATGTTCCTCATACTGGTTAATAATAAAACACTGTTGGCCAATAGGAAAGGAAGGTAGGAGGGACTAGGAGACAAGGAGGAAATAGGAAGTAGGAAGGAGGGTCAAGATGGAGAGTCTGAAGAAAGCAGTATGCCGCCGGCTCCCCGGTAAGAGGAATACATAGATCAGCAGAAATGGGTTAATAATTAAAGGCAGAGCTAGCCGATAAGAAACAAGTAACCGGGCCAACAGCATTGTATCAAATACAGAGTCTCTGTGTATTATTTGGGGCTGGCGCAGCAGCAGGACCAGACCAGCGGCGGAGGGCAGAAAAACCATACACGTTACACAGGTCTCTGATTTTACTTATGAAATAAAGAAAGGTGGAAAAGAAAGACTCACTTTGGAATCAGAATCTGTGTTTCTTCACATACTAACCCAAGTTCAAACAAGCAGCATTACTTGTTTGTTCTGTGTAAGCATACACATCTAGACTAGTTCAGCTTTCCAGCAATCCATGAAGTTTCATCTGATCCCCAGGCCAAGTTCCCTTCGATCTTCTTCATTTATATTTGATTTACACCTGTATGAAGGCCAGGTTACTTATTTTAACTCTAGTTATTTTTGATTATATAGGGAGGTTGGAGGAACTGGATTTCCAGGACTTCGCAGACATAAAGACAAAGGGGTAAGTAATTGAAAAATTAAATTGCTAGATAGCAAGACTTGAAAGGCGAAATTACTGGGCAGTGGTCATGAGAACTTTTATCAACAGCACTCAGGAAGCTGTTTGGGTTTGAGTTCAATGGAGCCTAAGGTCAGTAAAAGCTGCATAGTGAAGCCTCATGATGAAAGAGCAAAAGAAAATTAGGAGAAAATGACAAGAAAAATAATGAACAAAAGGAATTCGAAGAGGTAGAAGAAGGATAAGAAGAAGTTGATGTGGTAGAAGAAAGAAAGCAAGGAAGAAAGAAGAAAACCCAGTATGGAGCAGGAAATATCCCCACATGCCTGTAATGTAACCACTCTGGTGGCAGGAGGATCTATGAGTTCATGGCCAGCCTGGTCTACAGACTGAGTCCTGGGAGAGTCAAAGCAACACAGAAAAATCATGTCTTGAAAAAGGGACAACTATCTTTTTGCACTAAATCTAACTACAAATCTGAACATATTCATGCTCAAACTGAGTAGGCCCGTGGCAGGGAGGCACATGAGATGATCACACACACACAGACACACAGACTCATTGATAAAGCCAAAAATAAACAAGTGACAATAGTTCAGTGAAAATCTAGAGAGTGACAAGAGGACTAACAGGATATCAATGATTTTAAAATTCACAATGTATCCATAATTACAAGTACAAGAGAATTAGGGGCAAGCTTTGTTAAGCCCTGCAGCAAGAAAGGTCCCATTTGCTCTTTGACAGGGCTGGACTTTCATGCATGACTTGGCCAATCTCTGCTGTATAGTGAGAACAACAACATTAGTAGAGGTAAACTAATTTGAAGTAGCTCAATGCTGTCATATCTGTTCTCAGAGAGAAGACCTGCACCATGTAGTGGAGCACAGATAAAGGGACACGAGCTGTTTTAAAAAAAAAGAAAGAAAGAAAAAAAAAAAAACCACAAGTGAAAATATAAAGTAAACAAAACAAAGTTTATTTTTCCTCATAAACCTGAAAATAACTGAATTCCTATCAGCCATGTAGGCTTTCCCTCCTCAACCAATGTTTAACTGGAAAGGATGGCACATGCATATATGAATATTCCAGCAGAGATTGGTACACAGTGGTTCTGAGGAAGAGGCACAAGCAGAGGCAAAGGCAGAGGCAGAGAGACAGGTTGATTTCTGACTTTCACTTCTGCCTGGCCTACAAAATGAGTTTCAAGACAGCTCTCAAGGTACAAATACAAAACCAGTTTCCAAAGAAATGAAAGGAAGAAGGAAGGAAGGGAGAGACAGTGGAGGAAATGTAAATATGGAGACAGTTAATACAAAAAACAAACTAAAAAACAAAAACAAAAACAAACAAACATCAAGACAAAAATTTCACACAGTCCCTAAGGCAGAACACCAACTGATTCCTGAGTATTGTTCTGCTACTATAGTTCTCAGGTCTCATGTACTCAAAAATAAATAACAAAATACCAACTTTTAGCCATAGATGATGAATCAAGCCTCTGTTCTCAACAATCTGAAAGCGGAGATTTGTCAGCTCACCAGGACTACAGTCTGAGTTCTAGAAAAGAAATGGGTATACAGAGAAATGCTGAAAAAAAAAAAAAAGACAGAAAGTCTTTCAACTACTAAGTCATCTACCAGGCCTTTTCTGGTTTTTTTTTTTTTTTTTTTTTTAAGTTTCATATATTTGACTCATGGTGGAAGTGAAGCCATGTCCCTAAATTTATCACTCTCTCGTTCTCTAATTTCCTCTATTAATATGACTATCAGTACAACAGAATGATTGGCTACCTTATTTGAAAGTTGGCTTTATCCTGTGTAATGCTTTGGTTATGTATCACCAATTGTAAAGGCAATAAACCCAGTGACAGAGAGCTTGCCCTTTCTTGACATACTCTACCTGTAAGTAGAAATCCTCGTAAAAGTTCTTTTGCACTGGCAGGTGGTACTCAGATTTCACTGATTTTAATCATATGCATGGCTAAACCACATGCATAATCTAAAAACTGATAATTCCACGATCCATGGAGAAAAGTAATTACAGCTCTTGCATTAACACAGCAATGTGTGAAAGAGAGTGAACTAGAAGCATAACCCTAACACCAGTTGATTTTGGCTGAGGAGAAGGAGCTGAGGGAAGAAGGGAAACTGTGGTCAGAACACTTTGTATGAAATCAATCCTGAAGGATCTAAAGAAAGAACTCATTAAGCATTCCCACCATACCCCCTTCTCCAAAAACAAAATTAACTTAAAAACTGTGGGGTTGTGTCACACATCATTAATCTCAGGCCTTGGGAGGCAGAGCTGAGCTATTTTCTGTGTGCTTGAAGCCAGTCTGGTCTCAAAAGTTAGTTCCAGGACAGTCTGCAAAGATGCATAGTATACATTTTGCCAAACAATGAAAATCAACAGAAAAATGAAGTAAAATAAAAAGACAAGGGAGCAGAACTCTCTGACTCTAAGTGATTTGTTTCTTTATATCCAACCACAATCAGCTAGCAATGGCCCTGTGATGACCCAGGTGAGGATATATAGGGTATTGAGTTTAGGCAAAGTGGGCTCCAGCTGTATGCTTATGAAAAGCCATTATCAATACTTGGTAGACTTTCCAGTGAATGCAACATCTCTCTTCCTCCCTGAAAGGCCCAGGTTCAGCAAAGAGGAATATAATCCCACAATTCCAAAGCAAGCCATATCCAAGTTAGACTTTCCATTGATTTACCCTCAGGAGAGGAGAGGGGGAGAGGCATTAATTTGTAAAAGGAAGGCAGCAGGGGCCACAAGTTTGATGAGGATGTTGATGAATAACAACAACTTTGGTCCCCTAAAAACAAGTACAATATATACTAAAATTGTTCATTCATATTCCTCAGTGACAATACCTTACCCACTCAGATGATGTAACTTGGATAGCTATCATTCAAGAATGTTTGTCTTCCTGACAGGCAACACGCTTTCTGGAAGATCAACTCTCACAGATATCTTGTAGCACGTGTTGGAAGGAGGTAAAGGAGCCATGGAGAGTAAGAGAAAGCAAGGGAGTACAATGCTAAAATTCTTAAGCCAGCACAGTTGTTTGAGAGAATCCAGCAATCATGGACCACATGCCGGCTGCCCTGCCTACTTTGGTTTTCATTTCCACGTCTTTACTTGAGTTACCTCAACAAGATACCAAGATGGACACAATGATATGATGTACTTTTCAAGGTCCTGTTTGTTTTTTGTGTTTCACAGTGACAAAGTAAAATCAATTTTCACTTGAAGAATTGTAGGAAGCTCTTATATTGAGAAAGCACAGCCTTATATGAAAAGGAAAACATCGCCCAGGTTTAGATTCCTATGGAGAGTGAGGGGAAAGAAAAAGAAAACAAGAGAGAAGAAATGTGAGTTTACAGACAAAGGAAAAGGGAAAAAAGGAGAACACATTATATTGGGTTCCTGACATTGGCCGTTAATCCCATCAACACTAGGGAGGCAAACATAAATTGTTCTGTTTGAATTCCAAGCCTGCTTAATTACAGAGAGTGTTCAATGACAGTCTCCTAAGAAAAGACTAAATGTTTGTGTCAAAAATAATCCGAATAATAATAATGATGATAATAGTAATAATAAGTAGAAATGAAATGCTTCTGGATTGATTTTATGCACGTGTATTCTGTCTGCCATTTCACCAGAAGAGGGCACTACATGCCACCAAGTGACCTCTGCAATTTATAGATAGTCTATGCTCCTGGGCCCTATTCTTTAATATGTGTGTGTGTGTTTGTGAATGTGAGAGTGTGTATGTGTGTGTGTTTGTGTGTGTGTGTGTGTGTGCGTGTGTGTGCGTGCATGTGTCTGTGTGTGTGTGTAAATTGGTAGAAGACTGGGCATTTGTATGATACAGCAGGAGACAATGGGATGGGGGTGTGGAGGCAGAATGCATACAAAGCCTGTTGCATGTGGGACTGGCAATACAAGCTCCATGCCAACCAGGTCTCCGATTTTACTTATGAAATAAAGAAAGGTGGAAAAGAAAAACTCACTTTGGAATCAGAATCAGTGTTTCTTCACATACTAACCGAAGCAGCACTACTTGTTTGTTCTGTGTAAGCATACACCTCTTGAATAGTTCGGCTTTCCAGCAATCCATGAAGTTTCATCTGATCCCCAGGCCAAGTTCCCTTCGATCTTCTTCATTTATTTTTGATTTACACCTGTATGAAGGCCAGGTTAATTATTTTAACTCTAGTTATTTTTGATTGTGTAGGGAGGTCTGAGGATCTGGATTTCCAGGAGTTCGCAGACATAAAGACAAAGGGGTAAGTAATTGAAAAATTAAATTGCTAGATAGCAAGACTTGAAAGGCAAAATTACTGGGCAGTGGCCATGAGAACTTTTATCAACAGCACTCAGGAAGCTGTGTGGGTTTGAGTTCAATGGAGCCTCAGGTCAGTTAAATATGCATAGTGAAGCCTCATGATGAAAGAGCAAAAGAAAATTAGAAGAAGAAGAAGTAAAAGAGAAGAAGATGACGAGAAATATAAAGAACAAAAAGAAGTAGAAGGGGTAGAAGAAGATGGAAAATAAGAAGATAAAGAACAAAAAGAATTAGAAGGGGTAGAAGAAGAAGGAAAATAAGAAGTTGATGTGGTAGAAGAAAGAAAGCAAGGAAGAAAGAAGAAAACCCAGTATGGAGCAGGAAATATCCCCACATGCCTATAATGTAACCACTCTGGTGGCAGGAGGATCTATGAGTTCATTGCCAGCCTGGTCTACAGACTGAGTCCTGGGAGAGTCAAAGCAACACAGAAAAATCATGTCTTCAAAAATTGAAAACTATCTTTTTGCACTAAATCTAACTACAAATCTGAACATATTCATGCTCAAACTGAGTAGGGCGTTGGCAGACAGGCAGATGAGATGATCACACACACACACACACACACACACACACACACACTCAATGATAAAGCCAAAAATAAACAAATGACAATAGTTCAGTGAAAATCTAGAGAGTGACAAGAGGCTAACAGGATTTCAATGATTTTAAAATTCATAATGTATCCATAATTACAAGTACAAGGGAATTAGGGCCAAGCTTTGTTAAGCCCTGCAGCAAGAAAGGTCCCATTTGCTCTTTGACAGGGCTGGACTTTCATGCATGGCTTGGCCAATCTCTGCTGTATAGTGAGAACAACAACATTAGTAGAGGTAAACTAATTTGAGTTAGCTCAATGCTTTCATATCTGTTCTCAGAAAGAAGACCTGCACCATGAAGTGGAGCAAAGATAAAGGGACACAAGCTGTCTTTAAAAAAAAGAAAAAAAAAAAAACCACAAGGGAAAATATAAAGTAAACAAAACAAAGTTTATTTTTCCTCATAAACCTGAAAATAACTGAATTCCTATCAGCCATGTAGGCTTTCCCTCCTCAACCAATGTTTAACTGGAAAGCATGGCACATGCATATATGAGTATTCCAGCGGAGATTGGTACACAGTGGTTCTGAGGAAGAGGCAGAAGCAGAGGCAGAGGTAGAGGCAGAGAGACAGTTTGATTTCTGTCTTTCACGTCTGCCTGGCCTACAAAATGAGTTTCAAGACAGCTCTCAAGGTACAAAGACAAAACCAGTTTCCAAAAGAAATGAAAGGAAGAAGGAAGGAAGGGAGAGACAGTGGAGGTAATGTAAATATGTAGACAGTTAATACAAAATACAAACTAAAAAACAAAAACAAAAACAAACAAACATCAATACAAAAATTTCACACAGTCCCTAAGGCAGAACACCAACTGATTCCTGAGTATTGTTCTGCTACTATAGTTCTCAGGTCTCATGTTATGAAAAATAAATAACAAAATTCCAACTTTTAGCCACAGATGATGAATCAAGCCTCTGTTCTCAAAAATCTGAAAGCAGAGATTTGGCAGCTCACCAGGACTTCAGTCTGAGTTCTAGAAAAGAAATGGGTATACAGAGAATGCTGAAAAAAAAAAGACAGAAAGTCTTTCAACTACTAAGACAATTACCAGGCCCTTTCTGGTTTTTTTTTTTTTTTTTTTTTTTTTTTTTTTTAAGTTTCATATATTTGACTTCTGCTGGAAATGAAGCCATGTCCCTAAATTTATCACTCTATCTTTTTCTAATTTCCTCTATTAATATGACTATCAGTACAACAGAATGATTGGGTACCTTAGTTGAAAGTTGGCTTGATCCTGTGTAATGCTTTGTTTATGTGTCACCAATTTTAAAGGCTATACACCCAGTGATAGAGAGCTTGCCCATTCTTGACATACTCTGCCTGTAAGTTGAAATCCTCGTAAAAGTTCTTTTGCTCTGTCAGGTGGTACTCAGATTTCACTGATTTTATTCATGTGCATGGCTAAACCACATGCATAATCTAAAAACTGATAATTCCAGGATTCATGGAGAAAAGTAATTACAGCTGTTGCATTAACACAGCAATGTGTGAAAGAGAGTGAACTAGAAGCATAACCCTAACAACAGTTGGATTTGGCTGAGGAGAATGAGCTGTCGAAGAAGGGAAACTGTGGTAAGAACACTTTGTATGAAATCAATCCTGAAGGATCTAAAGAAAGAACTGATAAAGCATTGCCACCATACCTCTTCCCCAGAAACAAAAATACAATAAAATCTGTGTGGTTGTGTCACACATCAATAATCCCAGCACTTGTGAAGCAGAGCCAAGCTATTTTCTGTGTGCTTGAAGACAGTCTGGTCCCAAGATTGAGTTCCAGGACAGTCTGCAATGATGCATAGAATCCATTTGGCCTAACAATCAAAATAAACAATAAAATGAAATAAAATAAAATAAAAAAAAAAACAAGGGAGCAGAACTCTCTGACTCTAAGTGATATGTTTCTTTATATCCAACCGCAATCAGCTAGCAATGGCACTGTGATGACCCAGGTGAGGATATATAGGGTATTGAGTTTAGGCAAATTGGCTCCAGCTGTATGCTTATGAAAAGCCTTCATCAATACTTGGTAGACTTTTCCGTGAATGCAGATCTCTTAGTCCCCACTGAATGGCCCAGGTTCAGCAAAGAGGAATATAATCCCACTCTTCCAAAGCAAACCAAATCCAAGTTAGACTTTGCATTGATTTACCCTCATGAGACGAGAGGAGAGGCATTAATTTGTAAAAGGAAGGCAGCAGGAGCCACAAGTATCATGAGGATGTTGATGACTAACAACAACTCTGGTCCCCTAAAAACAAGTCCAATATATACTGAAATGGTTCATTCACATTCCTCAGAGATAATACCGTACCCACTGAGGTGATGTTACTTGGATATCTATCATTCAAGAATGTTTGTCTTCCTGAGAGACAACACACTTTGTGGAAGTTAAACTCTCACAGATATCTTGTGGCATGTGTTCGAAGGTGGTAAAAGAGCAGTGGAGATTTAGAGGGAGCTAGGGAGTATAATGCTAAATTTCACAAGGCCAGCACAGTTGTTTGAGAAAATCCAGCAATGATGGTCAACGTTCCGGCTGCCCTGCCTACTTTGGTTTTCATTTCCATGTCTTTGTGTTAGTTACCTCAACAAGATACCAAGTTGGACATAATCAAATGATGTACTTTTCAAGGTCCTTTTTGTTCTTTGCGTTTCCTAGTGACAAAGTAAAACCAATTTTCACTTGAAGATTTGTAGGAAGCTCTTATATTGAGCACAGTCTTACATGAAAATGAAAACACCCCCCAGGTTTAGATTCCTATGGAGAGTGAGGAAATAGAAATAGAAAATAAGAGAGAAGAAATGTGAGTTTACAGACAAAGTTAAAGGGAAAAAAGGAGAACAGACTAGATGTTGGTGACATTGGCCTTCAATCCCATCAACATTAGGTAGGCTAACAAAAATTGTTCTGGTTGTATTCCAAACCTGCTTTATTACAGAGAGTGTTCTAGGACAGTCTCCAAAGGAATAGAGGAAATGTTTCTCTCAAAAATAATATTAGTAATCATAATTGGCCAGCAAAAATGCAGGCAGGAATAAGTGAAATGGTAATCTATATCCAACTGTGGGAAACCAATATTGGAGATGCCAGATACAAAGAGCACGACCACCCCAGCAAAGCCCCTGTCTCCAGCTTCCCAACTCAGGCAGGCTGATCTTTCTTTGCCTGTACCTGCTTGTTTAGCACCTGACCCTGTGCTGCTGAAAATTCACATGAGCTTTAATCTTAGTGCTGGTGCCTTATGACTTAAACAACTGGAAGTCTCCTTTAGCTTCAATGATTGATAGTTACTTCACTGGGAATGCAATCCTGGGGCTCAGGAATGTTTAAGAATTCAGTAGCCCTGCTGGACTTTTGTGATGCATGCCTTTAATCCCAGCTTTAGAGAGGCAGAGGCAGGCAGATCTCTGCGAGTTCAAGGCCAGCGTGGTCTACTTAGCAAGCGCAGGGACTAGCTCCAAAGCTACACCGAAAATCCCTATCTGGAAAATCCGAAAAAAATAAATTTTTTTTCCAGCCACACAACCCTGACCCACAGCCATCAGTTAAGTAGTCTTGACACTTTCTTTGACGCGCACCCACCCAACAGCCCAGTACACCAGGGACATGGGGGGTTGTATGCAGGGGTCATTTTTTCTAGCATGCCACAGCTGTAAATACTTGAGTTCTGGGTAAATTGGTGACACCACCCAACAACGATTTCCTACTTAGAAACTTGCCCTGCTAGCTCACTCACAGGCTCCATTGGAATTTCAGGCAATCCCCACTTCAAATACAAAAGCAAGGTCGGTATCTCTTCCTTGAAGCTGGAAAACTTCATGATGAACTCAGGTTTTGCCTGTGGGCTAGAACATCTCAGGAAAGAAAAAAGCTGAGCAAATCTTCCCTACCCAAGACAGCCTACCTCAAGGTGCTAATAGTTAGCAATCCTAGCTCAAGAGGCCAGCAAGCGGCAATGAAGCAATCTAAAGGTGGAGGGTGCAGGGGATAGCCACCCCTCCCACTCTTCCTTCTCCAGAAGATTCTTGGTTCCTTGGAGTCCAAAGTCTCTTGGTTTTGGAGTTGTGACTTACCCCTCTACCCTAGTTATCACATGGATAGCCAAATGATATCAATTACTTTTTACACACAGACAGAAGCCCTACTTTCCTTATTCCTGGTAGAGGTGGAAATTGTCTGGGCTTCTCACCAAGCTTATCCTGGTTAGGGAGGGTTCCTTCACTTGAGGCGAGAGTGCTGCAACAGTCTGGACACTTCCAAGTCCTCCTCCACAATTTTGAGTCTGGTATATGAGCCTATGTAGAGGTCTTCTCAAATTACAGATGGGAGACACCCATGAGAAATGTAACAATTGCAGGGAAAGGGAAAGCAATAGCTTTATCCCTTTGGAATGGGGGTGGGCCTAAGTCTATCAGCCTTTACTCCCATGAGTATTTGATAGGGTACCTGGGATCTTCCCCTTTCCCATATTGGTACTGTTTAGATGTCCCCACCCCGTGCACGCACACACCGCACCACCACCACCTTCCTAACATTTCTCCTCAAAACACCGTCCAGGAACAGGAAACATTCATCGCAGAGCCTGCTTTGCAGAGAAGAATTCTACTCTTTAAACACTCAGGTTTAACTTTCAGCTTGATGTTGAAGGAGGCAGAGGCCTGTGAGGATTCTTAGAGACACCTGGGAGCAGGAGCCATAGCCATGTTCCCCACAGCTGTTTGGAGTTGGGCTCTAACACACAAAGGTCATAAGATAGTCTAATTTTAACCCAAAGTACCAAGTAGCAACTACAGCAGGCCTGGTATGGCCCACATCAACTTGTCTTTGTGACAGACTGCTTGCTCTTACCAAGGTGGGAGTGTGGGCACCTTCTCAGCTCTGCCGAGCAAACTTTCCATCACTTCCTCAAACCTCAAGGATATAATCCAAGCAAAAGAGCTCTGCAATCTTTTCGTCATGACAACAACAATACAACAACATAATATAATGAACCTTTTTAGATACCATATTTTATACAGAAAAAAAGGAAGGAAAGGAAGTAGAACACAGCTCCATATCCACAACCCGGTGGTTAAGAATTCAGAGGAGGAACAGAAAGGTTTCATGACTTCAAGTTAGGAAAGGGAAAGTTTTTTTCTTTCTTTTCTTTTCTTTTCCTTTTTTTTTAGACAGCACAAAAGCCCTGTCTGTGAAAGCAAAGCCCAACCTTCCTTCTTTGCTGGGTTGTGGGCCAGATCTTTGGAGGTAACATCCACTAGTCCTATAATTCATACAGATTCCAGGAAGGTGAGGGTTTGAGATGTGAAGCACTCAGCTACTCAGACACTGCTGTCCCTGCAAACTGCACTCACCTCTGCAGTATGTCTGGCTCAGGTGGGGGAAGGGCCACACATTGCCCAGGACCATGGCATAGGGTATGCAGGTAAGTAAGAACTGCTGGGGTTGTCCCACTTTGGTCGCCCCTTCTCCCCAACCCCAGGCTGGGCATATTTGGTTGGGCCCAGTCTTCCTGTGTGTTGTTCAGGGCATTCAGGGCTGCCCTTGGGCTGCAGCTCCTCATCTTCTGGCAGGGAGACCACATGCGCCAAGGGTGATTCCATCTTCTGAGACAACACTCAGGGTAGAATGGACCCACTCCTGTGCTCTCTTTTGGATTCCAGTCCCTTGTGTTTCCTGTTGTTCAGCTTTCTGTCCTGTCAGGCCCTGGTGTGTGTCTTCCCTGGTTGGCTGGTGCCTCCCCCCTGGCCTTAACCTCAGTGGTAGCCAGTTCACACCCTCCCATTGACCTTTGGCCACATTCTTTTTCTCTGTCATGAGTCTCAAATTCTAGGATTTCTGGGCTCCTCAGACTTCCACTATTAAGGGTTACTGCAAAATATCTCATGAAGATACGATTGTGTGTAAGGAGTACGGTTTTTCTGCCCGCCGCTTGGTCTTGTCCTGCCTTGTCCCGCCGCCGCACCAGCCCCATTGAAAACACCAAGACTCCATATTTGATATTATGCTGTTGGCCAGGTGCTAGTTTCTAATCGGCTAGCTCTGTCTTAATTATTAACCCATTTCTACTGATCTATGTATTTCTCTTACCAGGGAGCTGGTAGGCATACTGCTTTCTCCAGACTCTCCATCTTGACTCCTCCTTACTATTTCCTCTTCCTCCTTGTCTCCTAGTCCCTCCTATCTTCCTTTTCTATTGGCCAACAGTGCTTTATTTATTAACCAGTATGAGAAACATATATAGAATAACATCTCCCACCATTGTGTCTGCTGATGTTGAACTGGAAACTGCAGAAAAACTCCGATCTATGTGCTTGTAAATTTCTATAGTATAAACGCTCCCACGATGGCACATCCTGAGCTACCAATAAGTGCAACGGGACACTATTGTTTTGGGTTCCCTCCCACCTTGCACGTACAGTGACACATGTAGCCTCAGGAGCACAACTGACAAGCAATCATAAATCATGAATTTTGAGCGTCCTGTCTGTTTTAAAATTTACACTTCACTCAGACCTCGGTCACAACTGTATTTAAAAATCATCTCAACAAAAGGGATGAATCTCAGTTCTCTGGGGTGTCCAGATTCCCAGTGCAGGTGACTCAGTCAGGCTTAGCCCCACCTGAGTGTTCCCAGGATGCAATTCAGGCTAATGGATGACTGCCTGTGGGTAGGAACTTCACTGTGCCTATCAGAAACACGATACAGAACATGATCAAGCTGAGTCGCCAGAATTCCTGAGGAAGGAGAGAAAGCAAGGATAGCTCTACGCAGGGTTCTATAGTCTTACCCTGCAAACTAAGGTTATACAATTTTCAATTATTTGCTCATCCTGGTGAGTCCACTGTTAATTAATCATAAGAGTTTCTAGTTTCCCTGTATGAGAGAGTCCAATCTCCTTAGCACTGTTGGCAAGACCTTGAGAGTTTTTTTTGTTTGTTTGTTTTTTGTTTGTTTGTTGCTTTTGTTTGTGTTGCAATTCTTGTCCTTTAAAAAAAGAAAGATATGTTTTTATTTTATTTGCATATTCTACATATACATATGTATATGTACACACACACACACACACACACACACACACATATATATATATGTATATATATATATATATATATAATGTATATACATAATACCTACTTGGAACTGGGGTTCTGGATGGCTATGAACCATCAACTGGGTGCTGGAGACTGGACCCATGGTCTCTACAAGAACAGCCAGAGCTTTTAGCTGTTGAGCCATTGCTCCAGCCTCCCCTTTGGAGATGGGATTTAGCTAGGTTGATTGTTTAGGTCCGGTCTTTAGTCTCCCTGCTTCAGCCTCTCAAGTTGGTAGGTTACAGGTGCATCCCACCTTCATGATTCATGTTGACTTCTAATTACGACTACATTATTTGAGATTTGATTTGGGGGAATTTCAGTGTGCTGATAAGAATGTATATTCTACAGCTGTTATATGAGTAAGCTTTTAAACATTATAATTGATCTTTTATCATTCTACAGTGATCTTTCTCTTTTCACAGTAACAAAATAAAGCAAAGCTACGTCCCCATGGAGAAACTGGCATTTGACTGTATGTGGAGAGCTCCTTGGCTGACCTGTTCAGTTTAGTGTCTTCTCACTCTACAATGTGTGAAAGGGAAATGAATTCTGTAGAAGCTATAGTTTGAGACCCAACATTTTGTGGGCAAGCAATCTGAAGCAGGGTATTCTGTGGAGATGTTGGTAACCCCGTCAATCACATGGCCTCTGGGATGATCATTTGACAGCTCTGAGTGTGATGGATAGGAAGGCAGGTATAACAAATGCATTTTTAATTTAGGGTGCTCTTTAATCTAAAGTGGGTTTAGCAGGTTGTAACCACAATGTGGATGGAAGAGTATCCTAACACAATCCAAGAATGCATTCCTGTGAGAATTCGGAGTGCTGGGGCTAGACAGAAGGCTCAGTGGTCAAGAGCACTGGCTGCTCTTCCAGAGGACTTGGGTTCAATTCCCAGCACCCACAAGGCAGCTCACAACCATCTGTAATTTCAGCTCCAGGGGACCTGACACCCATGACAAAACACCAACTCACATAAAATTAAAAAAGGAAAAAATGGAAAAGGGAAGAAACATTCTCAAGAAGAAAAAACAATTCTGAGTACCTGTGAGAAAACTTCCAAGAAAATAAAAGTCTCGTGACCTCAGTTTCTCCAAAACTCTGAATTGCTCTTGGAGGATTATTCTTCTACACCTCTCCCAGGTGTATCATATAGTTTGCTTCAGATTATTCTTGCCAACTGGCTATTATTACTTATTTATACCTCTATAGAAATTCTTGTTTTTTTTTTTCCCATGTGCAGCCTGTCATTGTGATTATACTCAGCTTGAACTCATGAGAGCTTTACTCACATGATCTTTCTTAACACTCAAAGTGGATATTTCCTGATGTTCTTAATAAAGTTGGCTGTTGTGTGAGACTTTATTCCCCCTTTTTAGGCTCCATTCTCCCAGGTTCAACTACCTTTAGATCGGTAAACAGAGGCACATTTGCATTTCCTGATAGCATTACTTCACCTTTCTGATTTCCAAGAGCACAACTGTTCTGTTTTGGTGACTCCCCCTCATAACTAGAGATGTTCAACAGAGCATTTATATTTGTACAAGTTGCTCTGGATGTAAGTATGTCTAAACACAACTCGTACTTTCCCCTCTCCTTCAATAGGTTCTGACCATGCTCTCAGATTTGATTGCACATTGGCTTCACCTAAGTGCACCAGGCTCACTCCCAAGATTTTCTGACAAAGGCTCCTTGAAGCCAGTAGCATGGACCCTGAAAATTTTCAATGCTCCGGGGTGTCTAGAATAGCAGAGATGATGGGCACACTGAAAAAAGAATAGAATAATGATATAGGACAATGTTCCTCTTTTCACCTTTGAGGGTACATGGTTTTTGAGACCCTGTCTGTGACTGACCCTAGGAAGGCATGACAAGTGCAGAAAGGCAGTCACTATGCCTAGGTTGAGAGTAGGGGGACAGACACTTAAGTGTTCAGGAATAGAATCTGATGTATTATCACAGGGTACACCCACTCTTTGAGCCTAAAATCCATCTGATGATACAAAATGGGGAAAAAAGAAAATGGAAAAGGAAAGAAAGATACAAGTAAACTGAGGAAGCAAGAGATAGCAGAGATTTGAGGGCAGAGAACAGACTGCCAGTTCTGCTATCTAAAACAGGCATGCGCACAGAGGAAAGGTGATTTTCCTATGGATGTGGACCTGCAGCTTCTCTGCCTCCTGTAGCAGGCAGGATCTGGGGTCTCCTTACCTCTTTAGCCCATACACGTAGCACACAGCTATGGTCTCCACCAGCACGATGAGCAGCAGAGACAGTGTTGCTGCATAGTCATTGAAGATGTCAAACCAGTAGTTCCCAGCCTCCATGGTGAACTTGTGCCGATGGCACAGTTGATGAGGCACACCAGACCTGGAACACAAGATCATTGCTCATCTCTCTGAGACTCCCTGACTCATCCCACATTGGATGTCAACAAGAGCCATCGATCCCTAGGTGTGCTTTGGAGGGTGAGTTCCCACATCAGCTATAGGAGCTGCTTTGTAAGGTATTTCAGAGCAGGAAAACAACAACAAAAGTCAGGGTGTTGTTCTTCGGGGGATATCATAATGGTTGAAAGTCTGGGAATGCTGAAGATACCAAAAACATAGCCCCTGAGACTGTGAGAAGTGGACTTAAATGTGGTGTGGGGCCCTAGATAAGGATTGGTTTGGGAGGAAACTGCAATTTACATTTATGTAGGTGTTCTCACTTGCCAGGCTCTGGTCATATACCAGACCAGATTAAGCCTCCAAGGTAGTAGTCAGAGATCCCTTTTATACCGGGGTTCCAGGGCTCAGTGTTGTCAGATAACTCCCTGTAGCACAACATGGCAGAGTCAATATTTGACTATTTCCAGGTTTTCTTCTGACTTCCAAAGGCTTTCCATGGTGCCTCTGAATTCTTAGTAGCCCTTCCCACTGCCATACCATACAATGTCAGCCAGTGGGAGGTTCCCTCAGGAGAGGATTAAGTGCTGGATTGGGAGCTACATGCCTTTGTACTGTGGACCACAGAGACCCAAATTCAGAAAAAAAATACCAGGTGCTATCAGGCTTCGAGGAACAGGGAAGAGGATGCTTCCCACATGATAGCTAGGACATGTGATCAGACATGACATTATCTATCCTGAATATAGAGCCATCGGAGGCACAGGAGTGTTCTTATGATCCTGGCTGGGTGGCAAGATGTTGAAATTAAAAATGGGTCTCTGTGGTACACATTACATGTACATACAGCTCCTAGAACAACTTACCCAAGTGGAACTGAGTATTACCCTAGCAGGAGCACAGCTACACCCATGCAGCCCTTCTGGAGTTGTCTTAGAATCACACGGCCCCTAATTAGACCCTTCCACTGATTGTCTTGCATTTTGTCACCCACCCATGCCCTGCCTCCACCTTCTGGTGTCCTGAATGAAATGGCCTCCTTGGGCAGGTAGCACGAGATGACCTTGCTGTCCGTCAGAGGGGTGAGTATGGCTGCTGTGTTTCCAAGCATGCTCCCCAAACCCAGCATCAGCAGCATGAAGATGTAGAGAACTGACCAGAGCCGGGACACTTCCATGTTTTTAATGGCCTCAGTGTAGACAATGAAGGCCAGGCCCGTGCCCTGGACAGCCTGCTGATGATTAAAAGACACCAGATACACATGTGAGTCAGAGGGGACAAGAATGAAACACCATAGTTCAAATGTGGAATGTCTATCCTCCCTGTCTTGCTGCACTCTTAGAGGTGTGTAACTGTAACACCAAAAATAAAAACCCAGAGACAGATATTGGGGTTCAAGCTCCAAGCCGAAGGTTTGAGAAGGAAAGCAGCTGAGCCACTAGCACTTACATCTACCTCAGTCTAAAAGGGGGTGATCCTGTCTCTGCAAGTTCTCCAGCAAACCTCAGACTGCTACCTCTCCTCAGGGTGGCTAGAGATTAAATCTCACAATGCACCCTGAGACATTGGGTTCCTGTCTTTTATATGCCTCTCTAGAGCTGGGATTAAAGGCCTGAGCTCTGTTAATCTTTTAGACTGATTCACTCTAGTGTATCCCTGGGAGGTCTCGAACTCACAGAAATCTACCCAAAGGTGTGTGCCACCACTGCCTGGCTAGCTAGTATCGTTTCTAGGATTAAAGGTATGTATCACCATTGCCTGGCCTCTATAGTTTGTTGCTGGCTTTGCTTTCTGAATCCTCAGGCAAGATTTGATGAATCATAAATAATATATCATCACATATAACTTTCAGAGCTGAGCTCTCACTGGAGAAATTAGATCATTGGGTAAGTGTCTTGAGATTTTATAGCCCGATGTCACTGATGTCACTTCCTGTCTGTTCTTTGCTTCCTTGTCCATCAATTGTTAGAGTCTTAGGCTCATGAGTCTATTGTCATGAATTGTACAATCCTTCTCCACCATGATAGATTGTACCTCTCACTCCAGAAATAAAATAAATGCCTCACTCATGACCGTGTTAGGTATTTGGTTATAGAAACACAATTTTGTATTGACTGATACAAAAATGTAAATAAGCTCAATGGTGTAAGCACAGTGGGAATAGTAGGTGTCAGGAGCAGATAAGGATAACATGACACTGTAATTTTTAAGTGAATATTAGATATCACACAACAATTATTTCACTATTATTATCAGGAGCCATCAATTCTTAACAATGTCAGTGTTAAAATACACCCTACTGGGGTACTCTGATCTCACTTTCCTGCCCATGACTACCACAGAAAGCACCACAAATCGTAGACAATTGGAATCAATGACTTAAAAAAATAGTCTTTTCAATGATTAATATTATTATTGGTTTAAAAGGTCACTGTAATGTTAATATTGGATTAGATATGGCTGAAGAGAAAATTAGTGGACAGGGAGTTATTTCTCAGGGTAATTCTGTTCAATCGAATGTAGTTTGACCTAAAGATGCACTTAAATTGGACTAATGGTGACTTTGTACACTGTGAAACTTAACCTAATCACATCAGCCAGCCTCTAAGAGCCAGGTAGTCAACTGCTTAAAACAAGGTTCAAAGAAAGCAAATATAAGTTTTACCCAACGAAAACTCTGTATACTTCTTTTCATTTTCTTTTTAAAATTTTATTTTATATGCATTGGTGTTTGGCTCACATGCATGTCTGTCTATATGTGTGTGTGTGTGTGTGTGTGTGTGTGTGTGTGTGTGTGTGTGTGTGTGAGAGAGAGAGAGAGAGAGAGAGAGAGAGAGAGAGATCCTTTGGAGCTTGAGTTACAGGGTGCTGAGAATTGAACCCATGTCCTCTGGAAAAACAGATAGTTTTCTGAACCACTGAGCCATCTCTCCAGCCCCCTCATTTCCACTTTCTATATATAATTTTCTTTTCTTTTGATATCCTGCACATGTGAGGGTAGAACATTCTGAATTTCATTTTGCCCAGTATGTTTTCTAACTACAGAATCAAGCCAATTAAGATCTATGAAAGTGATTCTGTCTTACTTATTTTCTGTTGTTGTGACAAAATGCCATGACCAAGGCCACAGAAAATAAAGTGTTTAATTTGGGGTGCATGGTTACAGAAGGTTGGAGTCCATGGCCATCATGGGGAGAACATGGCAGCTGGCAGGCAGACATGGTGTTTGCCCATGAGCGCTTATATCCCTTTCTGCAAACAGGAGGCAGAGGGTGCTATTTGGGAATGTCCTGGGCTTCTGAAACCTCAGGCCCACTGCCAGTATCAGTACTCCTCCAATGAGGCCACACTTCTTAATCCTTCCCAAGAAACTCTACCAACTGGGGCCAAGTATTCAAACATATGCGCATATGGGGGCCATTCTCATTCAAACCATCACACCCCACACCTTGGCTGCCATAGGCTTGTGGCCAGATCATAATGTGAAATGACTTTTGTCCAACTCTAATAGTCCCATCAGTGTTAACACTTTTAAATTTCTTCTGAGAACTACGGCAGCTTTTAATTATAACTCCTTGTAAAATCAAAAAGTAAATTATATACTTAAATGTAAAACAGCATAGAATATACATTACCATTTCAAAAGGGAGGAATGAGAATATAGTTAGAAAATACTGGACCAAGACATGACAGAAATCCAGCGGGGCAAACTTCAAATCCTGTATCTCTAATCTGTTGCTAATAGGCAAATGGAAATTCAGGAGGGCAAACCCCAAATCTTAAAGCTCTATTCTGCTGCCAATGGGCTTAGATGGCTCTTCCCTTCAAGTTCTGCTGGCTACAACATGTGACTTTCTCTCTTGATTTGGTCCCAAGCTTCTTGGTAAGTATTTCCTATGATTTTGACATCTCCAACATCTTGAGGTCTCCAACCCAATCCAGGCTTCATTTTCATAAATTCACATATAGCTTCTCTGGTTTCCTTGAAGGGATTCCCATGCCAAACACCTCGCTTCAGAAGCTTTTCTTAACTGTGGAGGAAGATTCTACAACTCCTTTACTCATGTATCATTCAGGGATCTAAAGCCAGAACGACCTGGCCAATGAAGCCATGTTCAGTCATTTGAGTTGGAGCCTGTTCCCCTTCTTGAATTATATTTGCATAACATTTTCCCCCATTGCAGCTTTTTAGAAATACAAAAGGCATTTCCTTTTTACAAGTTTTAGGTTGAGCTGGAGGGGTCTTCACCCAAAGACAACACTCCCTTTATTCTGTTTCACACCAGGTATCTCCTTATATTAGTGCTCTTTCCCCTCCTCAAACTGTACATTTTGTGTTTCTTTTTGCCCTGCTTATTATTTTTATGGTAGCTACACATGAAAGTGATTACTAAAAACCATGCAATAGAGTTAATAATTGGCTGTTTTGAAATCTCCTCTGCCTATAAAATTAGTCCAACTATTTCAATTTGCCCTCAGGCAGAAAGCATCCTCATTTTTTCCCCAAGCACCACAAGAATGGTTCCTAACACTGTCACTAATACTGTTGCCCTCTGAAGTTTCTTGAGCTGAGCATCCATAACCCTCAATGATCTTAGCACTGTTTTCTCCAAGCTCTGACTAGGATGTCCATTCAACCCTGCTTATAGCAGTCATCAGCTTTCCTAATCCAATTTCCCCAGGTTTTCCATATTCCTTCCAAAAGCAGCATGGCCAGCTTCCTGTCACAGCAATACCCCACCCCGTAGTACCAACTTTTGTCTTCCTCACTTTCCTGTTGTCACGAGAAAACACTATGACCAAGGCAACTTATGAAAAAGAAAGTGTTTAATTTGGGGCTCATGGCTGCAGAAGGTTAGAATCCATGATCATCATGAGGAAAGCATAGCAGCAGGCAGCAGGCAGGCAGGCCTCAGGCAGGCAGGTAGGCAGGCATGAGGCAGGCAGGCAGGCAGGCAGGCATGCAGGGATACAGCAAGCAGCAGGCAGGCAGGCAGCAGGCAGGCAGGCAGGCAGGCAGACACACCTCTTCCAACAAGGCCACGCCTCTTAATCCTTCCTAAACAGTTCTACCAGCTAGGGAACAAGTATTAAAACATGTGAGTTTATGGGGACATTCTCATTAAACCACCTCAGATTCCCTTTTAACAACATAGAAGGAAACCCAATGAAATGATGACATGGAGAGTGTAATATGTAATCAAAGAGGTATAAAACCTGTGGAATAGGAGGGAGAAGATTAACATAAATCTAAATGAAGATCTTCAAGGAGAAAAGACATAAACACAGGTGACAATTAAGACATAGTATGTATGAACTTGCCAAAACTGAGAAGAAATCATGGATTCATAAATCCAGCAGGTTTAATAGTGTTTAGGTTCAGGCCTGGATGAGGTAATAAAAACCCACCCATACTAAATTCACTAAAGATGCCAAAGACAAAGGGACATATTTAGGGAAGTCAGAGAAAGGACTGCTCACTTATAAAAATAAAAGAAGGGCAGACAAGACAGTTCAGCCAGTAGATTTGTTTGTAATGCAGGCCTGAACTTATGTTCAATCTCTAGAACCCATGTAAAGGTAGGAGAGAATTGAATCCACAAAGTTGTCCTTTGACCTCCACACATGCACGCGCACACACACACACACACACACACACACACACATAATTAATTTAAATCAAAATAAAAGAAAAATTCAGCAGCAACGATTGAAACCAGAATTATAAGGCAAATGTTATCCAAGTATTGGGAGAAAATAACTGTTAACAAAAAAAAAAAAAAAAAACTACTCTTGGCACAAGTTCTTTAAGAAAAGGGGCCAGGGGCTGAAAAAGTGTCTTGGTGTTTAAGAGCGTTCATATGCTTCTGTGCCGAAGGACCTGGGTTCAATTCCTAGTACCCACAGTGGCTTACAGTGTGGCTAACTCTGGTTCCAGAGATCTGACAGCATTTTCTGACTTCTATGGGCACTGGGAATGCACATGGTTCATGTAGACAAAATATACATAAAACAATGTTTAAAAAGACTCTTATACATTGCCAGGCAGTGATAGAACACGCCTTTAATCCCAGCAATCAGGAGGTAGAGGCAGGCAGATCTCTGAGTTTGAGGCCAGCCTGGTCTACAGAGGGAGTTTCAGAAGAGTCTCGGATACACCGAAAAACCCTGCCTCAAAAAGATGCAAACAAACAAACAAACAAACAAAAATAAGGAAAAAAGAATGACAGAAAACAAATGGGGCCAAATGTTTATGTGGAAGCAAAATCTAACAAAGTTTACAGTCCCTAAATCTTGCCCTGTCCAGGCATGATGGCTCACACCTTTAATCCCAGAACTCAGAAGGCAGAGGCAGGCAGATCTCTGTGAGTTCGAAACTAGCCTGGTCTACAAAATAAGTTTTAGGACAGCCAGAGCTGTTACACAGAGAAACTCTGTCTTGAAAACACATCCTTCCCCCCCCCCCCCGATAAACAAAAAAAACTTGCCTTATAGGACAATATTTTAAAGAAGATTTATTTAGTTATATGCATATGTACATGTACATGTGTGTTTGTGTACCATGTGTGTGCAGGTGCCCACAAGGCCAGAAGGAAACATCGGATGCTTTGGGGGGTGACTTTGAACTACTTGATGTGAGTGTTGGGAAGTAAATTCCGGTCTTCTGGAAGAACACCAAGCTTTTCTAACTGATGAACCATCTATTTAGCCCCACAGGAAGGTATTTTAAATCTAGCTCCTCTCTCCCAAAGATAGCTGGAATGCAAGAAAGAGTATTTACAAATAAAATTGTGTGTGTGTGTGTGTGTGTGTGTGTGTGTATTTGTGTGTGTGTGTGTGTGTGTGTGTGTGTGTGTGTCCATCCCTGAGCCCAGGGACAGATCTCACTGCCTTATGCATCCTAAGTTTGCGGTATTTAGAAAGTTATAGGCTCAAAGGGCCAGAACTACATGACAATAATGTTTAAAATGGAAGAGGAGAACCAGGTCTGGCACACACCATTCATCCCAGCACTCAGGAGGCAGAGGTGGGAAGATCAGGATTTCTATATCATTCTTCTGTCTTTAAAAATGCAAAGACAGGAAAGACAGGAGAAAGTGATCTAAAATTCTTTCACTTTTTGAAAGGGAACTCATGAATACTCTCTAACATTAAGCTGTGTTAAGTTAAATATTAATTAAGAGATTTCAGGAAGGAGATATGAAAGTCCAAATTTCAAACAGTAGAGAATATATATTAGAAAGGAAAGGAAATAAGAGAGAGAGAATGGCAGGAGCAGGGGAAAGAAAGTAATTCTAAAAACATAAAATAAAATAAAATCAGTAATTATAACATCTTGGACATAAAGCCAATCTCAAAAACAAGCAAGGAAAAACTAAGTGTCAGAACCAAAAGAAGGCAACTGAATGGATGCCAAAGCTTAGAACAGGTGCCATAGTTGCCCAAGTGGGATCTAGATCTCGAAGCCTGGGTGTCAGCGTCTTGGTGTCTGAGTTGTGCAGGAATGGAGGGTCAGGCTATAGATCCTGTAGGCAGGGCCCAGAGCTCTACAACGTTGCTGGTTAGTTTTATGTCAACTTAACACAAACTACAGTTATCTGAACAGAGGGGACCACAACTGAGAAGATGCTTCCATAAGTTGCAGGGCATTTTCTTAATTAGTGATGGGGAGGGGAGCAGCCAGTAAGCAGCACACCTCGTGGCCTCTACATCAGTTCTTATCTACAGGAATCTACCTTGAGGTCCTGATGGAGGTGTAAGACAAATAAACCCTTTCCTCCCCAACTTGCTTTGGGTCATGGCCTTTCTTCATAGCAATTATAACTCTAACTAGAACAACAAGCAAAAAGAGGAAAGTGTTGTATCTCTCCGTGGACAATGGTACACCCCAGAAAACAAAAGAACAAAAAAAAAAAAAAAAAAAAAAAAAAAAAACAAAACAACAAAAAAAAAAAATAATGGAAAGATCTCCCATGCTCTTGCTTAGGTAGGATTAACATAGTAAAAATGGCAATCTTACCAAAAGCAATCTACAGATTCAATACAATCCCCATTAAAATCCCACCACAATTCTTCACCGATAATAATCAACTTTATATGGTAAAACAAAAGACCCAGGATAGCCAAAACAACTCTATACAATAAAAAGAACTTCAGAAGGCATCACCATTCCTGACTTTAAACTCTACTACAGAGCTATAGTTCTGAAAACAGCCTGGTATTGGCATAAAAATAGACAGGTAGACCAATGGAATCGAATTGAAAATCCTGATATTAATCCACGCACCTATGAACACCTGATTTTCGACAAAACAGCTAAAATTATACAATGGGGCGAGGACAGCATCTTCAACAAATGGTGCTGGCAAAATTGGATGAGGGTGTGTAGAAGACTGCAGATAGACCCATGTCTGTTGCTATGCACAAAACTCAAGTCCAAATGGATCAAAGACCCCAACATCTATCCAGCCACATTGAACCTCTTAGAAGAGAAAGTAGGAGGTACCCTTGAACAAATTGGTATAGGAGACCACTTCTTGAACATAACTCCAGGGGCAAAGACACTGAAAGAAACAATTAATAAATGGGACCTCTTCAAACTTAGAAGCTTCTGTAAGGCAAAGGACACAGTTGACAAGAACAAATGGCAGCCCACAGACTGGGAAAAGATTTTCACTAATCCTATATCTGACAAAGGGCTGATCTCCAAAATATACAAAGAACTCAAGAAACTAGTCAACAAAACACCAAATAACCCTATTAAAAAATGGGGTACAGAACTGAAGAAAGAAATCTCAATGGAGGAAATCAAAAAGGCTGAAAGACACTTAAGAAAATGCTCCACATCCTTATCTATCAGGGAAATGCAAATCAAAACAACTTTGAGATACCATCTTACCCCTGCCAGAATGGCTAAAATTAGAAACACCAGTGATGACTTATGTTAGAGAGGATGTGGAGAAAGTGGAACACTCCTCCACTGCTGGTGGGAGTGCAAACTCATACAGCCATTTTGGAGATCAGTATGGCAGTTCCTCAGGAAAATGGGAATTAGTTTACCACAGGACCTGGCAATCCCCCTCTTAGGCATATACCCAAAGGATTCACATCCATGCAACAAAGACATCTGTTCAACTATGTTCATAGCAGCATTATTTGTAATAGCAAGAACCTGGAAGCAACCTAGATGCCCCTCAATTGAAGAATGGTTAATGAAGATGTGGCAAATCTACACAATGGAATACTACTCTGCAGAAAAAAATAATGGTATCTTGAAATTCGCAGGCAAGTGGATGGCACTTGAAGAAACCATCCTGAATGAGGTAACCCAGTCACAAAAAGAGGAACACAGTATGTACTCACTCATATATGGATTTTAGATATATATCAAATGATCACCAGCCTATAATTCACATCACCAGACGAACTAGGATACAAGGTGTATTCTAAGAGATTCATATAAAGTCCCTTACAGAACTGGGAAGGGGCAAGTCCCCCAGAGCTCAGGTGAAGTGGGGGAGGACAGCGAATGGAGAGAGAAGTAGGAGAAAATGAGGGGGAGGAAAGGAAAACATGTGCGACCAGGAAGATTGAGCCTGGTTAGGAATAGAATATAGGAAAGAGAGAGAGAGAGACAGAGACAGAGACAGAGAGAGAGAAGATAAAAGAGGGAGCCAATATTGGTTTGAAGATAAAATTGAACACAAAGAAAGGTCGAGAGAACAATAAGATTGCTCTCAACTAACAAGTTGAGCTTATGTGGAAAGACTATCATAAATGCCCTTCCCAGAGAGTGAGATCAACAACTAACTTCTCCATGGAGCCCTCAACTAATGCCTGTTGAAAAAAGGATCAAACACCCATACATAAACACTGAGTCGAACTAGAACCTACATGCAGATGGAGAGGACAAGACCATGCAGCAGAAACTCATAGAGACAGCTTAACTGAACAAGGAGGAGCTAAGGGCCACTAGACTGATAGCTGGGAAGCCAGCATGGGACTGACTCAGGCCCCCCTGATTATGGGTCTCAGCCAGAAGGACTGAGCAGTCTAAGAGACCCCAGACAGCGGAGCCAGGATGTGTCCCTGGTTCACAAAAGAACTTTGCAAACATATCCCCCATGGAGGGATAACTGCCTTAATCTAGAGACAGGAGAGAAGCCCTAGTCCCTACTTCACAGAACCTGTCAGATCTACATGACCCCAACTGGATGGCACTCCCCTACATATGGAATTGGGGTGGGGGGATGGGAGGGGAGGGTGTTTAGAGTGCATGTGAGAGGGCAGAGAGGGTAAAAAGGGAGGGAAGGAAGGAGGGAGGGCTCAGGGGGAGTGAGCGAGGGAGGGAGGAGGGAGGGAAGGAGAGGGAACTGGGATCGACATGTAAAATAATATATTAAACAAAAAAAAAAAAAAAAAAAAGTGCTTTGACTCCAAAATTTAAGTTGAAGGACAAGTTACTGGGGAAAAGGATTTCTATTTTTGTTTCCACAGAAAATGAAAAGATGTGGATTCCTTCCAGACTAATGTGGTTTGATCATGCCAGACTGCCTGAAACAGAATACAAGCTGATCCTACATTCCAAACAGCTAGACAAAACATCCCTACAAACTACAGCCAGGATATCTGAATCTTCTTCGAATCCCCCAAGACAGCGCCCCTTATCAGCAGGAAGTAGTTTGGAAAGAACGACACCCAAATTCCCAAATATTGTATATAAATGTTTGTTTTCATTTAATGGGACTATTATATAAAATTAAATAAAATTAAAAAAAAATAAAAAAGAGAAAATCAAAACAAAACAAACAAACAAACAAAAAACAACCAACTACTCCCTAACCTAACCAATAAGCAAAGGCCATGGAACCTTTATCCTGGCCTTGAAAGTATTCTCTAAAAGCAGTCTGAAAAAGTCTTTATAGTAAATCTAAGAACTAGTCAGAGTGTTCACCTAAAACTTGGAATTTCACTGTGTTCAAAGTACAGGAAAACAATTGTGCCTGAGACTCCAATAAAATCAATAATAATAGTGAAACCACAATAAAAAAAGGGTTGAAATACAGACACTGAAAAGAAATGTGCTAAATTATATCCACAGGTTATAGGATAGTTTATAGAGAAAATATGAGCAATCTGTAGTTGTGAGAATTCATTAGGAAATGCATCAAGATTTCAAGGTACAAGACTAACATACAAAAATGTTTGTTTCTTCTGCCACCAACATAAACAATGGTAGAAATAAGGAGAAAGACACTATTTACAATAGCAATGTAACAGAAGATATGCAAAGACATTCACAAAGGAAATTATCTGACAGACTTAGGTGAATGAGAGAAAGCATGTTCCTAAATCAAAACCCAATCCCCAGGAACAAAGATGGAGGGAGAGATAACACTCTTCCATATCCCTACAGAGTTTAAAGCAAATCCTGTTACAACTAAAAGGTGAGCCACAAGAGAAGGCCACAGTCAACAACAGAGAGTAAGAAAATATAAAATTCAAAAATACTTAATGTTGGATTTACAAGGCCATTCAGGGCTACACCAGAAGTGAATCAGTCTAAAAGAGAAACAGAGCTCACAGCTTTAATCCCCAGCACTAATATATAAGATAGGAGCAGGGCATTAAGTATTTACTCTTGGCAATTAGTCTCCAGCTTGCTATGAATAATATCTCTCCAGCCCTGGTACAGGACAGAGCTCTCTGGTAGCCTGGATGCTTTGCTTCTCTGATCTTCATTGCTTCATTAGTTCATAAACAATGTATCAACCACAATCATCTTACTTGAGCAGCTTTTTATGACTTCTTTTTGTATTTTTATAGTAATTCCTCTATTCTTACACCTCCAACATATACTTTCCCTCTAAATTATACCAGAAAGAAGGGGTAAAGAGGGAGGATAGAGAGAAGGTGAATAAGAATAAGGAGCAATGAAACTTATGTATTAAAATGCCATAATTAAATTTGTTTTTTATGTATTTACTATTTTAAAAATGTCATTACTTAGTACAACTGCTAACAAAACAATATTATTTATTTAAGTCTCCCCCTTACTCTGTGAATGTGTGTGTGAGTTCCTAAATATTTTCTTCATGCTATTGACTATTTCTTTTATTGCACAGAAAGATCTTTCTTTGATGTAATCCCACTGGTTTTTACTCTGTTGCAAGTTTTGGGGTCTTATCCCAAAACATAGGTACACACAAACCTATGTCTTCAAGTGTTTCCCCCTGTTTCCCCTTAGACTTTTCATACTTTTGGACTTTTGTACAGCATGTGAGATGTGGATCTAGCATCAGTAATTGATATGATGGCTTTCCAATGTATTCTCTTGGTGTCTTTGATAGAAATATGTGGATTTCCAGGTACTCTACTATGTTGTACTTGTCTCCTTGTCTTTTCTCAAGCCAATACCAGACACTTTGTAGACAGCCTTAAAATCAGGTATTGATATGACTTCAGTTTCGTTCTTTTATTCAATAGTGTCATGTAGATTTTAAGATTTTTTTTCTGATTCTATGAACATTATTATTGGTAAGGATTGAGCTGAATCTGTGAACTGTCTTGGGTAGTATGAACACATTAATAATAATAATAATAACAACAGTAATAATAACAAAAACAACAATAATAATAACAACAACAACAATAATAATAAGAACTCTGTGATGGTTTGAATGAGAATGGTGCCCACAGGCTCATATATTTGAGCCCTTGGTTCACAGTGGGTAGAACTATTTTAGAAGGTTAGGAGAGATGGCCTTGTTGAAGGGAGTGTGTATGCCATTGAGGGAGCCCAGGCTGAACCCAATCCTCTCTTTCTTCTACAATGTCCTACCTCTTACTCCTTCCCCATTCACCCTTCCCCTCCCTCTGCCTCTTGCCTGTGGATTAGATATAAGCAGGCATTCTTCCTGCTAGCCTGCTGCCATGCTTCCTTCCACGATCATAGACTCAAAGCAACTGTAAGCAAAGCCTCAATTAAATGCTTTTTTGATAAGCATAGAACATAGTACATAGTACAGAGTACAGAGTACATAATACATAGTGTCTCTTCACAGGAACAGAAAATTAACTAGGACATCTGCTCCATAGAGTATCTTTCCTTTCCTGGAGTCATCTTGACATCTTTCATTAGCATTTTGACTCTTTTATTGCCAATACCTCTCATTCCCTTAATTCTATTTATTTAGAGCTGAAACAACTGGAGAGCAAAGAGTCCACCTTAAAAAATGGGCAAAGAAATGGGCTACATAGACATTTCTTTAAAAAGAAATGAGGGGACGTCAGGGCTGGCTCACTGGTTAAGAGCGCCTGCTGCTCCTGCAGAAGACCTGGGTTCAGTTTCCAGCACCCACGTGGCAACTCATAACCACTGTCATAGCCCTCTTCTTACCCCTGCGAGCACCAGACATACATTTGGCATACACATACACATGCAAGCAAAATACTCATATGTGTCAAATAAAATAAAAACATCTAAAAATTTAAGACACAAATAGCCAGCAAATATATGAACAAAAAGTCAGCATCATTAATCTTCAAGGGAATACAAATAAAAACCACAATTAGATATTATTGCAAAGGGATCTTAACAGCCATGTGTCAAGGATATAGCAGCACTCTCATGTTTACTGTGATATTCCTTTAAAAAAACTCTAGGATATAAAACCATCCATGGAAGAGTGAACATATACAAATCACGTGGTATGTATCCACAAAGGAATAATACTTAGCCATAAAAAGAATGAAATCTTGTCAAGTGTAAAGGTAGAGACAAGTGCAGGCATCATGGTAAATAAAACAAATCATAGACAAATAATGCATTTTTGCACTCATTTGTAGAAAGTGATAAATGAACCTCCAAGAAGATGGAAAGGCAGCGAGTGAAGACAGAGGTTAGACAAGAGTCACAAAAACACAGGAATTAGAAGCAGAAATCGCTGCTTCTGTGCCCAGAAGTGTAGGTAACTCTAATCTACAAGAATCCATGATACACAAAAATAACTAGAAGAGTAATATATATATATATATATATATATATATATATATATATATATAATATCCATGTATGAGGAGAAGGAAATGCTAGGGGCATTGGTCTAGCGGCTATATATGTCATACTTGTATCAAATCATCAGGCCCTTCATAGGCATGCATGGATATTATGTTAATAAATAAAATTTAAAAACAATGTATCATGGGCACAAAACTGTAAGGGATTTTGTCTACAATGAGTAGGGAAAACTTTCTATTAATTTCAGGGACATTTAATTGTGTGTCCTTAAAATAATTTTGTTTGTCCTGTATAAAAATCTACATTTTATGTAACAAAAAGGTTTATAGTGTTAATTTGAGAATTGGAAATATTGGTGTTTGAGTGCTGGATAGTTTTATGTCAACTTGGAAGTAGGGAACCTCAGCTGAGAAATGCTTCCATAAGATCTGTCTGTAAAGCATTTTTTTAATTAATGGTTGCTGGGAGAGTACACTGTCCGTTGTGTTGTTGGTGGTGCTGGGCTCTATAAATAAAACAGGTTGAGCAAACTGTAAGCAGCACCCATCCATGGTCTCTGCATCAGCTCCTGCCTGCAGCTTTCTACCTTGTTCGAATTTCTGTCCCTACTTCCTACAATGATGAACAGCAATGTGAGAGTGCAGCCAAATAAACCCTCTCCTCCTCTAAGTAACCCTAAGTAAGACAGTGTGTTACCTTGTCCTTTGCCTTTCTCAAGTTTTGGAAATTTCAAAAAGACACAGGGAAATGAAAAGAATTCCTAGTAGCAGCTGGGAGAGAGCAGGAGTCCAGTCTCTCATCACTGTTGCAGGGGACCATGTCTCTCTCCACAAGTCTTCATGGACCGTGTGGAGAGAGGCAGTGCCCACCCTTTCCAGGCCTCTTACAGTGTTCAGCTCTGACTCCAAGCTGCAGTTTCTAATGTGTGGGAACACTTTACTATACTTGCTTGGGTAGGTGGATGCCAGGTAGTCCTTCACCTCCTCCAGGTTGCTGGCTGTCAGAAAGCCATCTTCTAGCTCAAAAGAATTTGTCAGCAGCAGAATCACCCTGCAGAGCAGACTATCATCTTAACATATACCACTAAAAAGCCATTGGCTCTAAAACCTGGGAGGAAGGTGGGTAGCCTCTTCCCTCCTGCCCAGTGCAGAAGAGATGAGAACAGAAACTACCTCCCAACAGGCTACTTCACATCTGGATAAGTGGCCTCCAGTGAGATTGGGTAGGATGTTGGAAGCATTCAATACTTCATAGCCAGATTCGTACCCTTTGGTGGTGACAACACAAGAATGTGGCTAATGCCATTGACCAACCGCTTAGAAATAAGTTTAGAATCACTTAAACATATTTACTTATTTTCAGGCAGGGCCTTACTATGCAACCTCGGCTGTCTTGGAATTTGTTGTGTAGACCAGGCTAGTCTCAAACTTAAGAGATTCATTTGACTCTGCCTCCATATTGGTGAGATTAAAGGCATGCACCACTACATTTGGCCTAGAATTATTAAGCTTAATTTTATATCACAGTACGAATTAAATGATTTGCATGTATACTGATTTCCATTAATTTAAGTCCTAGTTTAGAGATGGCTACTCATGTAAGTGACCTCCCTACTGGACATATTAGCATTTGTTTTGAGGGAAGCCAAAGACAGTAGACTCGGCTAGAGAGGCCTTGCTTACAAATGAGATGAAGACACTGGTGTGTTTGTTGTTGTTGTTGTTTGGTTTTGGTTTTGTTTTTTCCTGAACGCCCCTTTCTGCTAAGTGCAATGCCTACCTTAAATGTCCCATTCCCTGCAAGGCGGCCTTTGCTTTCTGGACCCTCAGTTTCTAGTGCTGGTAGAAGGCAGCAATTAGCACGTCGAGGAAACAGAACTGACCCTCACATTGCAGACCTCAATACTGGTGTCTTTAGTCTACTCCTTGACTTCTGGGAACCCAGTCCTTCCCAGTCTCCCTTTCAGCTCAGGGCTTTGGAGCCTTGCCTTCCCACTTGGGGTCCACGGTTCTGAGGGACAGCTTAGACTCACTTGTTTAAGCAGTTTTCATAGTTGAAGGTGGCCTTGAAGCCGTAGATGGAGAAGGACACGATGCTGGCATATCTGGAGGTGGGAGCTGTTGATGATGGACACAATGATGGCATGCTTCTGGCAGTTGTTGGAGGGGTCATTGTAGCTGGCAAAGGCAATCAGGCTGCCAAACCCCAAGCCCAGTGAGGAGAAGATCTGCATGGCTGCATTGATCCAGGCCTTGGGGTTGGCTAGCTGTTTCATCTAGAAGGCCAGTAGGGATAGGGCTGAGGAATCCTGAGCTCTAATCCCAAACTCTTCCCTCCCAGGAGATGAAAGCTCAGAGATGGGGAAGAAATTACTTCCAACTCACAGGTAGTCAGAATGACTTGGGGCTGAATTCTAGGTCCATGTCTCAGAATGTCTCCAGTGTATTTCCTGGCAGGTAAACTACTCAGCAATCTTCCTCTCATACCCTCTATGGCACCCTACCCATGGAGAGTGCAATTGAGTATTGCCTGGTCTAATAGTCTAAAACACATAAAACATCTAAATCACCAGCCTACCACAACAACAGTCTTACCACACAGGAAATTTAGGTGGATGTGGAGTCAAGTTCGAGATTACTCCAGTACTGACACTTAAGGCCTATGCAATAAGAGTGTCCATTTTGAAAGGATACAGTCATATGATTCCAGCCATTTGTCCAGCAAAGAATGTGCCCTACTCTAAATTCAATAACATCTACACTGAAGAACAATGGCTAGGGTGACTGGAAAAAAAAAAAACGTTAAGGACGGGACCATAGCATTCCCTAGAGGGAAAAGGTCTAAGAAAATATGGGATCAGATAAGGGAGATGACTGGAGAGATGTCCATGGTCCCTAGCTTAGTGGGGAGTCTGGACTGGGCTTTAGGTGAGAACTGGAGCAGGAAGACCTGAAGGAAGGCACAGGCACTAGTCACTAGTGGTAGTGAGGGCTGCAGGACAGGCTACAGAGAACATAACTTCCAGGATATCTATAGTCTTTGGCCCAGTCATGGGCTCACACCAGCTCTGATGATTACAGATCTTACCCTCTTTCCCCTTCCTCCCAGGTATCCCAGAAAGTGACAGTCCCCTTCCCTTGCAAACCATACCTTGGGTGTGAACATGTACCTCAGGCCATTGGTAGCTCCGTGGATTGTGAGGCCACGGACCAAGTAGATATCAGCACACAGTAGGGCATCAACGCGATGAAGTAGACCACCTGTAGGCATCCAGGAACAGAATAAGACTGCTGGAGAGATGGGGACAGCCACTCCCACAAAAACCTTAATTCTTTGGCATTTAGGCTGCATCCACAGCTGCTAAGAGCTGTGGGTAGCACTGGTCCTGAGTAGGACACAGGTTCTGAGTATGGTCTAGAGAAAGAAAGTGTGGGACATGGCTGCTCATGTCTGTTGCCCCCATGAAATTTCTTCTCCAGTGCATGAGAGGCAACACTCCCCGAGCCCCTGTTTCTCTAAGAAAGGCTGAAAGGCTGGAGGAGCCCACACAACACGTTTTTTGTTTTTTTGTTTTGTTTTGTTTTGTTTTGTTTTTGTTTTTTTTTTGTTTGTTTGTTTGTTCTGTTTTGTTTTTTCAGCCAGATTTGACTCAGCTTTCTGAGGTCCCAAGAAAATCAGAAAGACTAATCACTTACAGGATCTATGTTATCTCCAAAGTGAAATTAGTGTCTTAAGGGGCAGAACTGGGTTTTCTGGATGGGATCCGAGGGGAGCCTGGTTAGGCATGTCCATATGTAGAAAACAGTGCACAGGGCAAAGTCCCCACAACAAATGCAACAAATGTACTGATTTTGTGCATTCTTCATAAAAAGAAAAGTCTATTTGGTTAAGCCAATCTTCTTTCCCTGTTGACATGCATCACAATTTAAGGATGTGTTCTTAGTCTCTTTGGCAGGGGAATCTCAGACTCAGGGTCACCCTGACTTCTAAAAGCCTGAAAGTAAGGGCTTTCAGATAAACATCTGCCTACCCTGGGTGGGAAATTTTGGGTAATTCACTTTCTATGTATGCCTAGATTCATAGACAAAAACAAAACAAAACAAAACTTTTCACAAGGTTGGTTTTGTTTTATCAATCTTCTTTTAGGTTGGATCCACCTCTGAGAAACCCAGCTAGTGACCATGTCTTGATATGCTTCAATTAATCTCAGTCTTCCATTTCTTCCTTGGCATGGCACCATACTTCATGTACTTCTAAGACTGTCAGAAGGACACTGAGAATGTGGGATATATGTTTACCATGGCTTCTTACACATTTAGGGGGTTAGTGAATTTACCCAAATATCTAATATGTCAAACCAGGTGAGATGCAAATGGATAAGAGTCCTTTTGCCAGTGATGTGAAAGAAATTCAGGGGCATGGGGGAGGGCTGAACCGGGTCCATAACACTGGGCACTAAGAAGACATTCGGGGAAAGCTCTGGACTTCTACCCCCACCCCCGCCAGTGGGCTGTGTTTCTTCTGGGCTTTCTAGAGTCCTCACAAAGTGGCTTCCTTCTTTTTCTTGTGGGAAGGATGGCTGGACATGTGATCTAGCTTTAGCTTAACCTATCAGGAGAAATAACTCTGACCAATAAGTAAAACTTCAGAGGAGAATAAAAGAGATTTCAAACAAAAAGGAAAAGGCAGCATCTTTCCCCATACATGGAACCCTGGGGCATTTCAGTCAGGGTGGGGGGTCATAGTATAAGGAGAGAAAATAGATGGTGAGGATTAATATGGCATCATGTCCAGACTCTACTTATTTTCACAACTATAAGAGGCCTGGAGAGGAAAGGACTGCTTTAATATTCAAGGGTACAGACATCACCATTAGATCTTTTGGATCATGCTTGGTCTAGGTTGGGACAGAGCAGATGCTGCAAGGTCTGATCTCAGCTGAGAAAGAACACCCTGATTCTTCTGCTCAGCTGTGAGGCAAAGTGCTTTGGGGCTAAGATGCTGGCCACTATGGGGACTTAGAAAATAATGTGATATGTCATGCCAGAAACAACATTGGGGTTGTCATGCAATATCTCAATGACATAGGTTGTTCTAAGCTTGATGCCTCATGAAAGAACAAAACCGAACAAACATGTCAGTGCTGGAGAAGGCAGGCAGGTGATCAGGAGAGTGAGATCTAGGGGTCTCATGGGATTGTCAGAAGAAGAAAAATTGTAAATGACTAAGTCACAAAGGATGTGAAGAGAATATTCATGCTGCATGTCACCAATAGGATGGGAAGAGCTTGGAGTAAATATGGGCTATGTCCTGAGTCTGCTGTCCCTGGCTGTGATTTTGCGAATAATACTTTGCCTATCTAATCCTTTTGGGAGTGACCTCATGTATCTACTCTGAGGGGCTGTTAGAAGAATAAGACACCGTGATCCACTATGGATTTGCTTTGCCTAATAGCTGAATATGGAGCATTCACCCCAGTTTGAAACAGGTACGGGTGATGGAAATACAGCAGATACTCCAGCCCTAGGATGAATGGAAACCTGGGCATTTCAACAGAAAGAACGAGCTTAGGCAAATAAAAGGCCTTTGCTGGGTATTTTGGCATATCTGTGGCCTAAAATCCCAACACTCAGAAGGCTGAGTCAGGAGGATCACTGAGTTTGAGGCCAACTTGGGCCGTTCAGCCAGTTTCATGCCAGCCTGAAGTACATAAGGAGACACTTTAAAAATAAAAGCCAAAACAAGAACTAAAACCCCATACCACACAACAGAACAAAACAAAACAAAACAAAACAAAACAAAAAACCAAGGGAGAACCCAACAGTTCTGGGTTGTATTGATTTCCTGAAAGCACTTTGAAATGGGACCCCAAATCCAACTACACAATAAAGTCCCCAGAGGCTGGCTAGTCTGATGTTGAGGTTCCCTCCACAGAATAATAGCTCTGGCATTTGAGGTGGAAGGACTGAATAGCAGGGTGTTTGAATATCTCCATGAAATGACCTGGTACAGGTGAGTGTGAGAACTGGCTGGGGCCTGTCATTTCAGATTCAGTGCTACAACTTTAATCACTTCTGACACCCTCCACTGTCAGCTAGTACAGGGACATGCCAATAACACCATCCATGCCTTCTGACCCACTGAGCCTCTACTCTGGACAGCAAGAGACAGCTCCTAGCATGGACCAGATTCAGTCCCATCACACTCCCTAGCACAACTTGCTGGTTGACTCAGTGCCCCTCAGGATGCACAGATACACCATCAGCCAGGCCAGGATGAGGCACAGTGCTGGCTCCCACTGCACTCCTCCATTCTCCTGGATGGATGGTGAGATGTTGAGTGTTTTCCTGCACCAGAAGTACTGCATTGACGAAGCCTTTTCATACTCCTCGTCGTAGCCTGTGCCGTTACCATTAAGTGGGCAGACAGACCATGGCAGGGGATCCTTTTCAATGAAGTGAGAATCAACAGACAGTCAAGGGAAAGGTCAAGGGCTTGGTGGGATGATAGGAAGCGTCTTTGACAGGAGGCTTCACACCTTATCCTGTAAATATGGGCTAGCCTGGCTTGCGTGAAACAACAGAGTACAGTGGATCAGAGGCTTCCTGGCCTAGTCTTTCCAGATCCTTGTAGCTACCCTGTTCAAAACCAGTTGTAGGTCTAGAGAGATGGCTCACTAGTTAAGGGTACTGGCTGTTTTTCCCCAGGTTAGATTCCCAGTAACCATAGGATGGCTCCCCTTCTGTAACTCTAGTCCCAGGGAATTTGACACGCTCTCCTGGCCTCTGCAGGCACCAGGCATGCATGTTGTACATAGACATTCAGGTGAAACACCCATATACATAAAATAAATAAGATAAACTTTAAAAATAATTTAAAAACAAAGCTGTGAAGGTACTTGAGTTAGAATCTTGAGCAGTGAGCCCATTTGTATGTACAGGCCACAGGAGGGAGACACTGTGGTGTCTGATGGAACCAGCAGCAGGTCCCAGCTAAGAAACAGAAGCCCTCTAAGCTCAGTTGCCTAGCCGACATTCTCTGGGCCCTCTGCTGAGGCCACTCTAATTCACACTGTTTCACATATTTGGCTGCAAATCTGAGGATACCTCTGGGGTCCTTTGCTTGAGATGAGCTCGACGTCAGTTTTTTTTTGTTTGTTTGTTTGTTTGTTTGTTTTTGTTTTTAATGTTCCTGCCAATGAACATGCTACATGAAGAAGCTCTAGGGCATGGAACAACTGAGAGATTTTCAGTGTTCTTCTCCCTTCATCTGCATCAGAAGGTAAAGATAGGGTCCTTATATTTGCTTTGCTAAATGTACCCACTAAGAAGGACCCACACCCTCCCATAAAGTAGAGTCCTATAGAGTCACTTGTAGCTCCTGGGATTGAACAAAAGCTCTCATGTCGTGTATATGGCCATGCCAGTGTAGATTTATATGTTCCGGGGACCTGCATGGCCCATAGAAGTGCAAGTGAAGGTCTGCTGTGTCATTATCCTGTAACCTTGGAAGAGGATTTACTGCAGGGGTAAGGGGGGGGAAGTTCTGTGAAGTATGGAATGCATGGATATTAGAGTGGTAATTCCTGGGTCCTTCTCTTCTTTTTCCATCTGGAAAGAGGCTGATATGGGGGCAGTGGGATTAGAGTCTCTGAGAGTGAAAAGGATGAAGATGGGGGTGGGGTGGGATAGAATGTGACTGGTGGAGAGGAACATTCCAGCGCTTAGTGTGGAATTGTGGCTCATATTTATTTTCCACAAAGCCTAGACCCTTCCAGAATATCAGTAACAAGAATTTAGATAATGCACTGTTTAAAATGCTTGTCATTGAAAATATTCCTGTAGATATTCCAATGAGTGCTGTGGACCTGCTCCTCAGAAATGATTGTGCACATGTGTGTACACACATGCAAACGCACATGCATGCACACGTGCGCACACACAGTGCATAGTTTGGCTTACATTGTGATAAGTAGTGGATCCAGATTCTGTCATCCCTGCTTGGCTTGTGGCTCCCATCACGCTCCCCCCCTCACTGAGAGGGTTCCCACAGGCTGGCGTTCTCATCCTCTACCAGCTCCCCACTTGGTGAGTGGACCTGCATCTTCTACCCTTTTTGCTTTTGCTCTGACCAGAGGTTGGCTTACCTGGAAGGAGTAGAAGAGATACCAGAAGTCCCAGGCATTGATGACGTTGTAGTACATTGAGAGGAAGAAGGAGACCACCACAATAGCAACACCTGTGAGCAAAGCAGAGGGCCATGCTGAAGATCAGATATGTGTCATTTAACCAGTGGGACTTGAATGACACAACTATGGTGAGATCCCCAAACAAGAACACTCTTCCTTTAGGTTTTCATTAGACCTGATACCACACCTATGACATCATCTTGGGAATTACTACCCCTCAACTCTGATCATCTGAGATGGTAGATCAGTAACGGATTTTTGACATCTAAGTGTCAGGTCCTGGGCTCAGTATTTTGTTTATGCAGTTAGTTCACACAAAAGCATTGTCCTCCTTCCAAAGAGCAAACTAAAGCTCAGAGCTTTCCCAAAACCACCCAGCAGAACTATGGAGAAGGGCCAACTACATGCCTGATGTGAACTTGCTCCTTTTGGAGGTCAAGTTCCTGGAGCCAGCCCCATCCATGTGGCAGGAGTGTGACAGACAGACAACACTTACCCCCAGCCAGGTCTGATCTATGAGGTCCCACAGTGTGTATCACTGTGAGAAGTGAGAATTTGCCATTAGGTTGCTCTAAAGTGTGTTCGCTTGGGAGTATTGTCAACCTTTGTCATCCCAAACATAACCAGAGAGCTGTAAGTTGTTGACTTTGCATGTGGCAGACTATACAGGTATCAATAGCATTACAGAGCAACTCCTCCCACTCCACTGAGAACTCAGGCCAGTAAGTGCATGTCAGTGCCCAAGGGGCCAGGCAGCCTCCCCTGTTTTCCAATATACAGCATACATTGCTGCCTCAGCACACTCTGATGGCCTTCATAGCTCTTCATCATGAGGAGGCAGTTTGAAGATGAGTTCTAATGCCCCGGACATATTTCTTCCAAAGATGGAGGAGGTCACATCAGGTGGACCCTTCCTCATTCCTTAAACAATGGCTCAGGCTTCCTGTCTGCTTCCCTTTCTTGGGCATGAAAGGTATACAGAACATGTATGAACACTGATGGCTCTAGATCCTTTGCTTTTACAAACTAGGAGAATCACATCCTGGAGGTGCCAGGGGACAGTGACTGAAGGTCACTCTGGAAGGGTGCAGTAGGCCACACCTGGTATGTTCGCATAGATGCTTGGCTTCTGCATCCAGGTATCATTACGATGGCCCAACACCCCTAAGTGGTGTGGTGATGATGAAATGACCTCACACTCGTGCATGCCATGTTCAGCACCAGGCACACATTAAGCAGGGGGTGGCATTTGTGTACATCCCCAGAGGGTAGGTAGCTGGGACCAAATGAGACATCAGAGGGGAAGGGCCAGCAAGGAGCATACTTGGTGAATTAAATATGGTCACTATTCTTCATTGATCCTTGCACCAAAAGGAGAGTTCTCTCCCCTACCCTATGGGTCTGGGCTGGCCTCTTTGTCCATCAAAATATTGAAAAGAAAAAGAAAGAAAGAAAGAACAGAAAAAGAAATGGCATGTGTATTCCAGAGGCTTGCAGCTTTTCATCCTCATGGAATATGGCCAGGGAACATCATGATTGGGGTCCTCCAGGGTCCCCAGGGGGAGGAGCTACATGCTGGAGAATTGTGAGCCACTAGCTTAAGTACTGGGTGTGTAGGACCTATAGCCACATGAATGGGGCCAGATGAAGCGGTCAAGCATGTTAGGTACCCCACAAAGCTGTATGAGGTGATTATTGTTGCTGTAAGTCACTACTTTCCCCTCATTTCAGTATCTCCACTTGGGTTGCATAAAAGCAAGATTGTATGAAAGAAACAAAAGCAAAAGACAAAGCAACACAAACAAACAAAAAACCCAAAACCCACAAAGAAACAAAACCCAGGACATTTGCTATACAGAGCTATTGAAATTTTACTAGTTTCTCAGGATAGGTTCCAGAACATAGTCATATCTTCAGATCTGGTCTTAATGTTTCCTCAAGGGTTTTATCTTCCCCTCCACCCCCCCACACTTTATAAGTTTACCAGCAATTTATTTTGTGGAATGTCCCTCACTTGCGGTTCTGGCAGAAACAATAAAGTGACCTGATGTCCTCCTCCAGAGGTACAAGATGTCCATTTGCCCCTTCTTGGCAATTCAGACTTTGCTCATGTGGCTTACTTAGGTGGCGTCTGCTAGATTTCTCTGCTAAATCTTAACTTTTTCCTTTGAAGCAGTAAAGTAATTTGGAGGGGATACTCTTTGTTTGGTTTTGGTTTTGTTTTAAAACACTGTCTCATTGTATGGCAAAAGCTGGCAATCTTCATGCCTCAACCTCCGAAAAGCTTTGTTACAGGCTTCCTTGGCCACTGCATTAGACTTGGAGAATTTGATTCCCATTTTACTGTGCGGACGTTTTACATGAATCAATAATTCTTATCATTAGTTGTGTTTTCTCATCCCTCTGCCTGTAACCGGCATTGTCACCTTCAATGTTGGCATTTTCAATCTCTTGTCATGCACAACAGATAACTACAGCACAAATGAGCATGTTGTTGTTGTTGTTGTTGTTGTTGTTGTTGTTAGCACACCTGCTGCCTGTGTTTCTGTGCTAGTTCAGGTGGGTGAACACTGAGTTGAAAGATGGCTGGGAGGAAGTGACTGGCTTTTATTCCTTAGACCCCTGAAACCTGCCAATGTATCTCTACCTGCATTGTACCAAGCACCATTATATCTCCACACTGGTCTTCTGGCTCTCAGTTTATAAGTGTTTCCAAGGCTGTGTCAGAGACTGTGGCATTCTGCTTATTTTAGCCCTCAGTCTCTTACCTGGTCAAATCCTCTTTCCTTGCTCTTTACACTTGAGATAAAATTTACACACACCCCCTTGATCTCCAAGGACTTCTTTCCCTCTACGACCATTGTTCCCTGGTTCAGAGGTCTTAACACCTTCATTTCTGTCTCCCCCTGTCCATTTTCTGCACACATTTGGCTTCTCCAGAGGCTTCCTTCTCTGCCCTCTAATCTGTATGACTTACTTTTTGAGTAATAAGTTACTGCCATTTTCTCTTGGTATCTGTCTCCTTACCATTGAGGGAGCTTTTACCCATTAGTTCCTCATGACACCGGGCAAAGCTGGAGTCCAGGGTGACTACAGATTAATATCTTTTAGGTATTACGGAACGTTTTACACATCCCCCCATACTTCAAATACAGAGGTGGGGTCTTCTTCATCTTTGGTCTGATAGTTCCTCCTCTCAAGGCAATTGTCCCTATACTATTTATAGCTATGCTACCCCCAGACTTCTAAGCCACTGAGGACAGAGGAAGACTTTATCTGGCTCATCACTGCCTTTAGTTCTGGCAAGGAGTAGGCCCTCCATAGACTGCTGGTGATAATGGTTCTATAGTAACGGTTCTATTTAAGAGGGTAGGTAACAAAGATATTACTGGAGGATGATGACGGAGATGTCTTGAAAGTCACTCATGTTGCTAAGAACAGTGCATCTAAAAATTCAAACCAGGCCCAGTAAGATGGTTTAGCAGCTGAAGGAAGGTGCTCTCCACCAAGCCTGATGATCTGAGTTTGATTCCTGTGACACACATGGTAGAAGGGGAGAATGAACTCTCAAAAGTTGTCCTCTGCCTGCTACGCAAACAAAATAAATAGGTTTTTAAAAAGCACAAATAATTATTTTAACTTCCTCTAACTTTACTTGCGTGTGCAATAGATAAGACAGGGGAAAGTCTATCCATAAAGATGGGCAATGATAAGTATTCTTTGAACTTATGATAAGACACTGTAGATCAACACACGTACAATAAAACTTCAGTGTTAGAACAAATGCCTTCCTGTAGAATAGACTTGCTGTGAGAAAGAGAAGAAGCAGAAAGGAATTGTGTTTATCAGATATCATCAAGCAATGATGATCAACAGTGCAAATGAAAACATGCTTCTTAAAGATGAAAAAATATGATTGTTGGATGTAAAGCCCAGTGGAGCAAGAAGTACAGCACAGTCATAATGATAAATTAAGCTCATAGAAAAAAGGATCAAGGGGTGGACATCATAAGAACAGAGAGAAGGCATGGCCAGCGAGCATAAGCCTTTATTCTATCTAGAACTGAGGGGCATAGAACACCACAGACACAACAGTTGACGTGTGTGCAATAAAGAAATTTGTAAGACAATTTCTGATAGTGTGGTTGAGATTACTGAACATCACATATATTTCTGCAATACTTGAAGAGCCCAGGGTACCTAAGAATTAATAATAAAATCAGTCAAAAACATTCTCCATCAAAGAATTAAATATCTGAAAACAATAGAAAAAAATCTACAGATTCTGAGCAAAGGAAATGACTGCCCATTGAGAGGAAAGACAGTCTCGACATCGAGTCTTTTATTTTCTGTTCTTGAACTACTTGTTGATGAGCTGCAGCATGGGATCAGAAGAAAGAACACAAGTATGAAATTGTGTTATAAAATAAGTATCAATAGTAAATCAATAAGCAAAACAATGAAGGATAAAAATAATGCTGTTGTTTTCACTGGACAAATAATGTAAAAGAGAAAAGGAACTCATGACTAGGGAAACATGATACCAATGGTAAAATAATCACATATGGAATCCCAGATTATATCTTAAAGATGTGCTACGTAGAATAGGGTAAGGAAAGGAGCAAGAAGGAAAAGCATGCTGTGATTTGTAGGTATTCCTCAAGTTTCATGTGTTGGAATATGAATTAAGGTGGGACCTGTGAAAGATTATGGGGTTATGATGGCTCTGGATCAATGAATTCATGGGACATATAGATGGAGTGGCTTTGGATTAAAATGTTTTCTAGGCAGAGCTCCTATGTTTCCATTGTTGTGTTACAACACGGATAAAGCAGAGCAGATACTGGGACTCTGATGAGCAATCTTCATTGTTAAGGTGACAAGATTCAGAATCACCATAGGGACATACCTCTGGATCTGTCAGTGACGATGTTTCCAGGAATATTTAAATGAAAAGGGAGGACTTACCTTAAATATAGTAACATTCAAAGGACTAGGGTTCTGGACTGAACTAACAGAGCAATGAAGGGTAGGGAGACTTTCAGTTTGTAAAAGGCTTGCCCTATACATGTAAAGACCTGATTTTTGATTCCCAACACCCACAGAAAAAAACTGATTATGCCTTCCATCCCAGCACTGAGGAGTCAGAGACAGTAAGTCCTTGGGGCTTGCTGGCCAGTCAGTCTGGCAGAATTGGTGAGTTCAGTCTCAAAAGGGCTAGAGATATGACTCAGTGGTTAAAGAGTACTTGCAGCTCTTGCAAACAATATGGGTTCAATTCCCAGCACCTAAATGACAGCTAACAACTATCAGTAACTCCTGATCCAGGAGATCCAACACCCTCTCTGGCCTTCATGGGCACCAGGCTTATACATACAGATATACATGTAGACAAAACTCTCCTTGACATAAAATAAAAATAAATGTTTTTTTTAATTTTTTATAATAAGCTAGAGAGCAATCGAGTAAGACACAATGTTGACTTCTTGGCCTCTACATACATGTGTATAAATAAATTGTGAATATGCAACTGTGTGTATGTGTGTGTGTGTGTGTGCACGCAAACAGATATGGGAGAGTGTTGGTGGTAGGGTGGTAGTAGGGAAAACAGCTGCATTGTGCCATTACTTTTTTGCCAGGAAGCATTGTACCCTAAAGCTGTGAGCCAAAATCTTCTTTCCTTAAGTTGCCCTTGTCAAGCATTAGTCGTAGCAATGGGAAAAGTAGCCTATACAGGCATCATACTCTCAGAATGTTCAGCCTTCAGATTGATGAGCTGAACACATGCCTGTGCTTTATATATTACTCACTGGGTGCTATTCAGTTATAACAATATAAAATGGAATGCTAATGTGTTAAAAGTTTGAACTACAAAGGGTGATATCAAAGATAACATTTCATTCATGATGCTGATGAAGGAAATGAACAATTTTTCAAAAATTTAATTATTAGAAGAGTAAAATGGGAACTTAAAACCTGTAATCATTTGAGAGAGAAGCAATTATATTTTGTATTATAAGAGATCAGAATGCAACAATCAAACAGCAAGAACATGAAATAACCAATAGTCAATAGGTGGTGGTACCCACCTTTACTACCAGCACTCAGGAGGCAGAGGCAGGCAGATCTGAGTTTGAGGCCAGTCTGGTCTATAGAGTGAGTTTCAGGAAAGCCAAGGCTACACAGAGAAACCCTGCCTCAATAATAATAATAATAATAATAATAATAATAATAATAATAATAAATCAGCAAATATAGTGTGATAATGATTATAAATGGATCCAACTCTTCCACTAGAAGTTTTTAATTATTTAATAATAAAGTGTCAAATTTTAAAGAAATTAGCTTCCACAACTGGAAAATGCTTAAATGTGTTGTTACCTCTATAAATGGAATGCTATTGAGCCATTAAGTTTATATTTTTAAATAATAGGATATGACTTTGAAAATTATTACAAAAGTTTTCCCCCCACTCTATTGTCTCTTCCTTTCTTTCCTCCTTCATTTCTTTTATCTCTCTTTTCTCTCTCTCTCTCTCTCTCATTTTATCTTATTTTTTTGAGACAGGATCTCAGTCTGTACCATAGACTGGTCTTGAAATTAAAATCTCTTTGCCTCAGCTAAGTGATTGCTATTACTCATCATGCCTGACCAGGTGTTTTCTCACGTATGCCAAGTCATATGTACAGAGTCAAATATCAGAGGACAGTGTTCAGGAGTTGGTTCTCTCTTTCTATCATATGATTCTGGGAATTGAACTCGTTATTAGGTTTGGCAGCAAGAGCCTTTACTCACTGAGCCATTTTGCTGGCCAAACTAGGCTAGGTTAATTTTAAGAGCAAAGCATCAAATGAAATGTAAAATGTAGCTCTCACTTTTAAAATAAAAAAAATAGGAGCTATTATTATCACTGGGTAGCAGAATTTCAGGGTTTTTTGTTGTTGATTTTGTGGTGTGTGTGTGTGTGTGTGTGTGTGTGTGTGTGTGTGTGTGTGCAGGATTCAACCTAGGGCCTCATTCATGCTAAGTCATTGTCTTACTACTAAACCTCACCATTAGACCCTGAGTTTGAATTTTATTCTTCATGAATTTCTCTATTTTCCAGAATTCCTACTCATACAATAGCTTATTTGGAGTGTGCAATGACTTATCTTTATAACCGCCACAGCAGTACCCTGTTTGCATAACCCAAGGGTCTCACTGGAAGATAGACTCATTTCTGTGTGACATTTATCACTATGGCCAAGGCCTTGCACTGAGTTCTATCCCTTTGGGAATCTAGAGAGAGAGAGAGACAGAGACAAGAGACAGAGAGACATAGAGAGAGAGAGAGAGCGAGAGAACCCAAATTTAGTGGCTTACATGAAGTCGACTCATGTTTTCTGACTATTGGTCTCCCCTCCACTTACATACCTTAGTTGTCTACAAAACCCACAGCAGGTGTCCATTAGCCTGATTTCCTTCTTGAGGCCTACACTTTCTTGATTTAAGACACACACCCTGGGTTACCCTGGAGCTTGCTTTGATGGGGAACACTTGAAGAGCCACTTGCAAGTAAACGCTGGATGCAGGGCTCCATCCATCCTACTCCTTAGTTCTATTTACTTACCTCCTCCCACTTCAGTTTACTCTCCAGGTTCCCTTTGGGTTTGGCTCAGATTCATGCTTTAGCAACAAACAGCAAAAGCACAGGCGAGGAAAATTGAAGCCTTTCTTACTGTCCCTGGTCACCTGGATCTAAAGCTTCAAGCTTTCTCTTCTAGCCCTTTCTCTATCCCCGCCATCACCCACTATCCCCTTACTCTCTGGCCACCATCCTCCTGTGTGCCTCAGTGATGACAATACCACTCTCCTGCTTAACCCTGGCCTTGCCCTCAAGAGTAAAAAGCAAAGCACTTCTTCTCCTCCTCCTTTTCTTTTTCTCCTATTCTCCTCCTCCTCTTCCTCCTCTTCTTCTTCGTCTGCCTGTGAATAAGGAACCCTTAAGGACCTACTTCTCTCACCACTCCTACCACTACCTTGGTCTCTGCTTCATGTATGCATGCTCTCTATGCTTTTTCCACAGTTCCCTCTGCTTGGAGTATTCTGCCCTTAGTTCTATCTGATATGCTCATTTAAATAATGCCATTGACACAGGCTTTCTGGGCTCCTTCATACACAAGTCCTTCTTCAATCATTTCAGTAAACAGCCTTCTGTGAAAGCTCCACCTGCTCTGTGCATAGGATGTTTATACATTTGCTCCTTCTTGCCCCAATATAGTCTCCATCTCTGCTAGCTCACCCATAATATAAGTCTTGCCTTGTGACTGATTTTTGTTTTATTCCCCTTCTTCTAAGAACAAAATTTAAGACAGTGATTACTGACTGTGAACAATCCTATGGGGAAGTTTTTAAACTCCGTAGGTTTAGGACTTCTGGGGGGTGGAACATGGGGAATGCTCACACACCCACACCCACACAAACCCCACACACACTTACAGCTACTAGTAATTCTATCATGTATGAGAATGGAGGCTTCGCTATCAACCCATGGACACTGAGACTTGTCACTTATCCTTTCTACCACACCCATTACCACACCCATCACCACAGAGGAGAGATGGCTTAGCCTAGGTACCTAGAAAGGCTGCATGTGATACTTCTGATTTGGGGAGAATGAGGTTTCCAGGAGATGTGAGGGGACCAAGTCCGTAGATAGAGGGAGGACATCAGATATTCCTATGTTCACTCAGAGAAGGGCAGAACTAGAGAAGAGGTTGGAACAAAAGGTACATGGGACCTTTAAAAGAGAGCACAGAGGACACATAAGCTCTTGGCCAGGCCCCTTCCAATATTCACCCAAAGCCCTGACTGAGAGAGCCTCAAGAGGAGCTCTAGCATTTATCATGTTAAATATAGAAGCAGAGTTTCACAGAGTCCCAATTTGGAGACAGGGATGGTTTAAATCTCCTTACTCCTCCTGAAGTCACCTTTGGTTCCTGGGCATGTTTTTCCTCTGTAACAGACAAGGTCAATCCTGGGAGTGCTTAAAGACTGCCTTGAACATCTGTAGAAAATGTTCTACAGCATGAAGCCCAGTGGAGTAGATTGTTACCAGGACTGATGCTGAAAATGCCAGGGAAGAGCAGCAGAGGGGACTTCTATGGCCTAGACCACAACTTTATGGCCTCGTACCTGGAATCTCAATTTGGGAATTGTACATACTAGGTAGAGGCTTAATGCCTGCTCGCTGATGCTTGGGTTCTGTTCTACCCAGAACTGCAGAAACAGAACAAGACACAGCCTGAATGTGTGTGCATACACTCTTAAGTAAACACTGTAGGGTGAGTCCCCATCCATTCCTGGACATTTTGGTGTGTGCCACGCCCAGGCTGAATGTTCATTTGAGCCATGGTCACCATAGAGCTTCACTCCAGTGGTGTATACAAGCCTTTCTGGTGCAGCTCACACACCTAGCCATCCTCACCTCTTTCTAGGCTTTCACCCTGCAATTATGTGGCATTCTGGAGCCAGCCACAGTGGGACTGTTTATACTAGGATGGAAAGCTAATGCTATGATTTAGGACCCAGGGTGGCAGGCTAAACCCCCAGAATCTGACAGAATGGGGACATTTGAATAACCCTGAATCTTCTTCCAAGGTATGGTCTGTGAACTGGAAGTATCAGTCTTAACAGGCCCCGTTTAAAAAGTCAGATCCTGGTTGGGTGGTGGTAGCACATGCCTTTACTCCCAGCCCTTGCTGAATTTGAGGCCAGCCTGATCTACAGAGTCAGTTCCAGGACAGCCAGAACTATTACACAGAGAAACCCTGTCTCAAAAAAAAAATTAACATTTTGAGAATTGGCAGAATTAAAGGGACTAAAAGCACAGGAAAGAAAAGGGAATGAAATGAAAGGGAAGGAATGGCAAAGGAAGGAAAAGAAAGGAAATGAAGGAAAGGGGAGGGGAAGAGAGGGAAGGGGAAGGAAGGGAAGCATTAAAGAGGAATGGAACATTAACTCTGAAAATGATGACACTCTATGGAGTCAAATGCCCTCTAATTTTCCCCTTGTTCAAATATCATCTAGAGAATAATTAAGAGGGGGGATGCATAATCTATAATCTTTCTTCAGTAACATGACTGCTGCCTTTCTCCCACACATTTTACATGCATTCAAGCACACTGTTCATGCATGTGCATGTATGTTTTCACACATTGGTTGGAATTCAGCACATTTGAAGCTGGAAGTACTTAATACCTTGGTCTTTGGTCTGCTGACTTTTTTGAAAGTGTGATTTGGTAAAATTCCTTCAGCCTCCTTGTTGGTTTTCTTTTTCTTCTTTGTTGTAGGGGTTGAAGCAACAGAGTCATGCAGAGAGTAGGGACACCTGGAACATAACCCTTAGAATTAACATTGTGTGTTCAGGACTGGCTGAAGGAAGCAGTTACAGTCTACTGGATTCCAGGTTTTTGGCGGTTTATAAACAAACTCCTTGTTAACTGGCATGATTGCATCTGTGTCCGGAGACATCTTACATCCTTCCTTTATACTCAAGAACATTGGTTCTCAAACTTCTTACAATGCTATAGTAACCCCCAACCATAAAATTATTTTCATTGCTACCTAACTGTAATTTTGATATTGGAGACAGAAGTTTGCCAAAGGGGTTGTGACCTAGAGGCTGAGAAACAGTGCTCTAGCATCGACAGTTTTGCTTTTGTAGCTGGTCCATCCTTACCATGGGTTTGGGTGATACTAATAACTTGCTGGAAGTTGACTACTATGGATCCAGAGTGGTGTGGGAGTGCCTTCAGCATCTCCCATTATTGACTTTATGTGTGTGTGTGTGTGTGTGTGTGTGTGTGTGTGTGTGTGTATGCACGTGCACACGTTTACTAAGTCTGAAGTTGATGGTGGGTGTCTTCCTTCATCAGTCTCCACTTTGTTTACTGAGCTAAGGTCTCTTATTTGAGCTCAGAGTTCTCTGATGGGCTGGTGAAGCCACACAGCTTGCTGTAAGGATCTTGTCTCTGCTTCCTGAGTGCAGACTCTTACAACTGCCAGATGTTTGCCTGTGTTCTGGGTATCCAAACTGACCCTCACCATTGCACTGCAAGTGCTTTAATCCACTGATCTACCTTCTTAGTCCGAATGTATGGCTTTCATTGCAGCTCTGGCTGCATTCATTTAGTAAGTATTTAATGGGATTCTTCCTCTGGCTTCCCTGCACTGGAGGACTGGATGATCAGAGTGAGAGAGAAAGTCTAAAGCTCCCAGTGTCCATGACCAAGTGCTCATCTGATTTTACAGGTAAGGAGAGTCAGAAAGACAAACACAATATGGTAACAAGAAAGTTCTCCAACTAAACTGAAAGACAAAAAAAGTAAAGTTAAAGAAACCCCTCACTTGAAATGAAGGACTAACCTGTAAACCAACATCTGTTCCTTGGAATTTGCTAACTTCCCCTCACAAGGGAGATAACAAGATACCAAGAATTCACACTGCCCCTCCTTTCTTGTGAGTTAGCAGGTGGTGAATAGGGTCCTTAGGAAACAAAGAGATAGCTGCAACTCCAGTTTGCCCAGACAAAATTAATTAGCACACTCTGAGGCCCTAATGTCTGTTGACCCTAATAGCGAGACCATCTGGCCTGAAAGAGTCACATACTCAATAGACAGAAGGCCCCACCCCCATCCTAAGCTTGTGGGTTTGCCTATAAAAACACCTGTGGGGGGGAGAGGGAGGGGGAGGCGGCTTATCTCTAGCTTGCCTGCTGGAGGAGCCCATTTGCTCAAATGTTTCCTGTTCATTAAATCCTCTTGCGTGTTGCAGCAGCTGTACTACACATTGAGTTCTTGGGGGTACCGACTGAAATTATGAGACTACTCATTCTGAGGGTCTTACAAACAAAACAAAACAAAACAAAACACAGCCAAGGTAGGGAGAAGAAGGTACCTAATAGGAAGTTGGATTCCTAACTCGCTGGCAGTTGGAGAAGGGAGGAGCTTAGTGACTGGATTGAACATGAATTGCATAGGATAGTGAAAGACCCCCACTATGCTGATTGCTTGTTTAAATTACTCTTACTAATTTGCCAATGTCAAGTTATGTGAAAAGTACAGGAGGGAACCAGGTGCTGTTCTATTCCAGCACCAACCAGATATCTGTGGTCTGCAGCTTGGACCAAAGCAAGGTCAGCAGGACGGTATCCTGGATGCTGAGATAGTCATAACTGAATTCTTTGTATCCTTTGTGCCCAACCTCATATAACCATCTGTCCTTGATTAACTACAACTGCTACAATTAGATGAAACAATGAAATCCCTGTAACCATGCTTCTGCTTCTGTAAGCCTGCTTCTTGCCACCCCAACCCTATATAAACTGCCTGAGTTTTAACCTCAGCATTTTCAGTCCCAGAAAGACTGAAGCATCCACAGGTACCTGTGTAAACAATAAATAACCTCTTGCACTTGCATCCAGTGGTCTGGTCTTGTCTCTTGGGGGCAAGGGACTTTCACCCTGATAAGCTCCAAACTCTTGGGGTCTCATGGGGGCCTTTCAAAATTATAATAAAGGAGACAGATAATTAAGAATGACCTTTTAAAAATCTATAGCTTAACCCTTTGTTGACTTGATTTTGGTCTGGATAGAGTAACAGGATGAGGGAGGGTTGGAATTTTCTTGAACAGGTTGAAATTTGTCATATACCAGTTTAGCATCTTTCAAAGTTGTGAGGGTGAGAAGAAAGGGCTGATTAATTCCCCCAGGTGCACACACACATGCTATTAGGTAAACAAGAGCCACCCAGGGAACTACTGTAAACACTTTAGAATACTTTTTTTAGTTATCCATTCCATGCATGATTTTAAGCACAACTGCTTTAAAATGTTACCAGTTTTGAATCTGACTTCCTCTCCTTCCACTTAATATATGATAAAATCTTATTAAAACTTTACCTCCAAGGCTGTCAAGGGCACCCTTAGGTGAATGTTCCACAATTTATTGAACCAACCCCCTTTTCTGAAGGGCTTAGAATGTTGTTAACATTGTGATCTTATTAAAAGGCAGTGATCACGTTATTTTCTGCCTCAGAATGCTGACTTGTACTTTAGACGAGGCTTTAGAGAAATGGAGTTGGAGAGGAATTTTGTTTTAAATACATGCTGAGACTTCATGCCATACAGGCTTCAGAAAGGTACTTGACCTTAGGAAGGTCCGGGTCTGAGTCCCAGGAGTTCCCTGCTTGTTGTTCCACTAACAGGAATGCATGGTGAGTTTGCAGCTGTCTGTTGTACCCCTTCAACTCCCTGTCAGAGAAAACATTGTAAAAACAAAACAACAGCAGGACCAAGAAACAAAGTATCTGTGTGTGGGATTATTTGTTTTTTCCCTGCCTTCTATAATTTCAAACCCAAAATAAGTCCCCACATCCACAAACCAATCTTTTTCTTTATTAATAAAAAGTAAAGAAGCAACTCACAACCCTTTTGATTTGTGTTTCAACTTGTGGTTGGGGACTTAAATTTTCAATCTGCAGGTTGCTCACTTTTCCACCTCAGTAGAGGGTGAGGCGCCTGTCCTGCCACAAGGGGACAGCAGGTTCCCTGACACTGCCAGGTACCTGCTGGTGCTGCAGCTCAGGCTCCAGACAGCCTGTGCAAGCTACAGAGTCTCATTCCCTAGGCTAGGCCCTAGGCTAGGCGGAAACCTAAGATTTTCATGCTATTGCTGAGTGACTTTGGGTCCATGTCTCCACTCCACCACTGGTTAAGCTCTCTGACTTGGGGCAAGTCATTTAACACCTCTGACAGTTTCATCTGCAATAGAAAACAAAAACAAATCCCTACTACTCCACCCCCCACCCCAACAAGCTTAAACTACCTATCCCAGAACTATTCACCTTCAAACAGTAAAGAAAGCAGGCACAATACAGCAGAAGGCACTCAGGCTACTTAAGCTTCAGATTATATGTTTCCCCACCCCCAACCCTGTCTGCTTCCCCCCATGCCTAGTTCCAGTCTATCACTGATGGATATTTGTGTTGTTCCAGTTTGCAGTTACTATGAACAGAACTAGTGTGTACATTCTAGCATGTTCCTCTCTCTCTCTCTCTCTCTCTCTCTCTCTCTCTCTCTCTCTCTGTGTGTGTGTGTGTGTGTGTGTGTGTGTGTGTGTGTTTGTGTGTGTGTTTTAAACAAGCATTTATTGGGAGCAGGTGCCATAGCATGAGTTGAAGTTAGAGACAATTTGTGGGAGCCAGGCAAGTGACCTTACCATTTCACTGGCCCTGCCGTTCCAGTTTTAAATTTTTGTGTAGACTTATGACTGTGCAGTGATGTTTCCATTTGCCTGTTGATTTCCCTGACAACTGACAAGTCTGCAACCTTTCCACTTGCTCACTGGGCCATCAAAAGAGCCCGGGGTTTCTGAAATGTCTGCCTGAGACCTTGATCGGTTTTTACTGGGCTGTCTTTTTCTACTGATTTGCATTTGTTTCCCTACTTTGGCTACGGGCCCTATGTCTGCTATATATACCAACAGTTTCATTTCTTACTGTGTTGCCTTTCTGGCCCATTTTAAGTGTATTCTATTGGAGAGAATTCATAACTTCAAGAAAGGTCAATTTGTGCTGGAGATGTATGTAGCTCCGTGTTCAGAGTGCTTTCCTAACATGCATGAGACCCTGGGCTCTATTCCTAGCTCTCCATAAACTGGGTATGTATGGTGGTGTATAGTTATAATCCCAGAACTTGGGAGGTAGAAGCAAGAAGATCAGTGGTTCAAGGTCATCCTCAGATACACAGCTACATAGCAGGTTCAAGGATAGCCTGTTATTGGAGACCCTATCTCAAAAATTAAACAAGTAAGCAGAAACAATAGAGTTTAGTTTCCAGCATCCATATGGCAAGCTCACTACCAACTGTAACTCCAGGTGTAGTAGGGGATCTAATGGATTTTTTTTTTTTTGACAGCACCTATATGCATGTGCTTGTATATACAAACAGACATATACAAAAAAAATAAAAATAAATATTAAAAACAAACAAATCTATCAATCTTTTTAAAAAAGTTGTCTTCATGACCATTATTCCCCTCTTGTCTTACTTTACACAATCTTTTCCTACCAGGGGAGTAGTAGATGCCTTTAATTCTAGCACTTGGGAGACTGGAAAATCTGTGAGTTCAAGACCAGCCTGGTTTAACATAGTGATTACACAGAGATCCTGTCTCAAAAAACAAAAACAAAAAAACAAACAAAAACAAAATAAAAGAAAAAAACCCAAACAACAACAAAAAGCAAAACTTCTTCCCTATCAAGTCCAAGGTCATGAATATATTCCTGAGGAGTCAACCCCTTAGCAAAACTAATCTCAGCAGTGAATGAGTTACTGCCTAGAAACTGCCCTTCACCAAACCTGGTTCTCAAGGATTCTGCTAGGCTGGCTGGTTAATGCACCGCAGGGATCCTCCTGTCTTCATATTTTCCCTCTCCTCAGTATTGGGAGAAATAGTCATGTGCCACTGTCCCTGACCTTTTACCCAATGAGCCATCTCCAGCCCCAGCCGTCCTGGTAGAGGGTCTACCTAAATGGCATGATGGTGAATAGTTTGTATAAAAGAGCTGTTGCTGACTCTAGCTATATACTTATGTTTTGGGTATCACAAATCAGTTCTCCTATAGGGTTCTTAGCCACATAGTGACATTTAGGAACTGGACACCTCAGAAAGATACCCAGGACAGTTACCATGGGATTTGTTGGTACAATGGTGGCAATGCCCTTCTTTTAGTCCTTACCCCAGGGACCAGGCCAGCATCTGGTCTTAGCTGCCTTGGGAAACCATCCCAATATGTGAGGCCCAGTAAGTGAAAATCCTCTGCATTTGTGTCTCTGTGGTGTGTGTGTGTGTGTCTCTGTGGTTTGTGTGTGTGTGTGTGTGTGTGTGTGTGTGTAGTATAAAGAATCACCCAGTCCAAGTAAATGCAAATAAAGTAGTCACATCACCACACAACACTAAACATGCACTTGGTAACTTTTATCTGAAATGATTCATCGAGTGATGGACTACTACAATTACAAAGAGTATGGTCATGGGGGACCTCTACACAGAGAGAGTGATGCACTGTGTGAACATTAATGGTAGGCTGACAGATGTATGTTACCTTTTTTGGAGAAAAATCTCTCATCTGCTGGTAAATTTCTGTGCAAATACCTCAACTTTAGGCTATTTTGAGGTTCCAACATATCAGCTGGCAGTTTGGGGAGAAGACATTTAGTGGCAAACCATCATGTTGAGTTCTCACCATGCAGGTACAGTGACATGGGTGGCTACAAGAGCTTAGCTGGTAGTAAAGAGTAGCAAATAACTGGAAATGATTTTTAACTTTTACTTCTGCTTTAGATAATTTATACAACTTATTCCTCAGCAAAGACTGTATTTAATAAAACAAATTCTCAAAATCCTTCCACATGCCCTAATTGGTTACTCAGAGCTCTGTAGAGGATTGGGCGGTAGAGAGAACTCAGCTCTTTGAGGTGTTTGTTTCTCTTTTGGGTGCTTGGTGTCTCAGAAGCAGAGTTTTCAGACAAGCTTTATTGCTCAGAGGAGCCTACTCTGGCTTGTGGGAGAACACTTTCTTCAGACTTTACTTTTACAGCATCTATGACAATCGCAACACTGAAGTTCATGTTATGCACTTTCCTAAAGAGGAGAAGAAGGGGCCATGACTGCATGGGTGTGGGCCACTAAGTGCATCCCGGGATTCTATATTCTTACCTTATTAATATGAAGGCCATGCAGCTTTCAATCATTTGCTCATCTTGGTGATTTCCATTGTTCCCTAACTACTATCTCAAGCTTCTAGTTCCCCACAAAATAAAGTCCAAACTCACTCCTTAGCATTGTTTGGAAAGCTTTGAGGATTTTTTTTTTTAAATTGAGCCCTGAGGAATTTTTTTTTTTAATTGAGCCCTGAGGAATTTGACCCTTGCATACCTGGGTTCTAGAAAACAGAGTGTTAACTCTTAAGTCTAAAAATACACAGCATTTTGCTGCAGGTGAGAAACCTACCTCTAAGGATGAATAGGACATATCAGCCACAGTCTCGAAGAAATACATACAATTCACTTTTTAGAACAAATGCAGCTCTGCAGGGCTTGGAGCACCAAGAGATGGCTCAGTGGTTAAGTGCATTTAGATGACCCCAGGTTCAATTCCTAGCACCCACATGGTGGTTCACAACTATCTGTAATTTATTTAACAGGGAATCTCATACCTTCTTCTGGGTTCTGAAGGCTCCTGTCACTCAGGAACAAATGCATGCACATTTAATAAATAAAAATTTTTAAAAATAAAACTGAAACATTGATACTACTTTGTATATGAAGCTATTGTTTTTCTTATGTAATTTTAGATAGATATTAAGAATTTTAAAATGGCTCGTCTCCTGTATTTCCTGGGTCATATGTCTCACACTACTTACTCTTATCTTTTCAGAAGCTGCCCACATTTTTACAGTGTCCAGAATTTTGATATTACGTCCAGGGTAGCCTTACTACAGTAACTAGCGTACATCGCATCTTCATTTGGAATTTAATTTGCCAAGTGTTCCTCAGCACCACAAACTTGCAGCTCAGCCTATTTTTTGTCAAGAAAGAGCCTGGGATTCACTGTTAATTATGGCAATCATTTAGGCACTTGTAGCTGGTGGCTTCTGTGTGTGGACTGGAAAGACACAGAACATCATTGTACAATTTCCACTAGGCAGTCCTGGCCTGGAAGTTCAGTGATAACACCTGCCATGCAGCATTCCTCTCTATGCTTAGACTGCAGGCAGCTGTGTGGGATGGAGTCCTATGTTGCATGCTGCACTGCTTCCTCAGAAAAGGATGTGACTTTCTCTTCGCCTCTGCTCCCTCTTGGGTGCTGACCAAGGACATGTATGTCAGGGTTCTCCAGAGCTACAGCTCCTCATCCTCTGCCAGGAAGGTCACATGTATCAAAGGTGACTCCATCCCTTGAAGCAACAATCACCAGAGGATGGGAAAGTCATGTGCCTTCATCAGACCTGGGCTCCTATTCCACCTTTATTTCTCATGAGCTCCATCCAGGTTCTGCTGTCTCACCAAACTCTGCTTCTGGTCCTCCCTGTTTTTCCAAAGTTTTCCTCTCTATCTAGACCAAACAGTTTACATATCTTGCTCCTACCCACATTTCCCCCATTCCTTCTGCAGTACAAACCCCAAGAGCTCTGGATCCTTGGGCAAGCCCAGGTACAAGATGTCAGCAGGGCCCTGCTCCTTTATTAATCATCTCCGATACAGGTGTTGACCTGTGGCTCTGGGTCATATTATCTCTGTGTGCCTCAAATGTTTCTTCCCACATCTCTTATCCCACTACTTGATTAGCAAAGGTCCCAAATAATTACATAGATGGCTAAGGGGAAACTCTCTCCTATCTGCAGTTTCCTTTCCTTTTATCTTCAGCATGAGCTCTCACTTCTTTCTTGCGCTTCAGAAACTCACCTTCCTCTTCATGGAATTACTTATAGATTTCCTTCTCCTCCATGTTCCCTCCCTTCCTCTGTTTACACATACCCTCAAGGTCTACTAACAACTTTTAAAACCTCTTAGGTCTACAGGCCACCAACTCTTTATATAAATTAGTAGCCTACATTTGTAGTAGCCTCTGTTCATCACTCCGTTTATGCCTTTATTTATTTTATGTTTTTTTTTTTTACAAAGGAATATGGTGGTAATGATATCTAGGTCAAAATTATAATGGATCTACTCTCAAATATACTCAGAAACAAAGTAAACCCTTCTTTTTTTTTTTTTTTTTTTTTTTTTTTTTTTTTTTGTTATGTGGGAAGGGTGGAGGAGTATCCTTCTTCCCGGCTAAGCTTCCTCTCATGCCAGGACCACAAGGTAATCTCAGCTTCTCTTCACATACCTACACTGTTACCACTAGGTGTGCAATAATTTCTAAATAAAGGCAAGGTGACTTAACCTAAGGATGATTTCATTTGTCTATTTCACATCTATTTCTTTAACATACAGAGATAAAAATGCATGGCTCCGTAAGACTTCAACTAAGATAACTTCATTATAGTGTGTTCCTTTGTGTGTATACTCGCCTCCAAAGGACAACTGGGAAAAGAGAATAAGTAGCCTGGATCATTTTCTGTGAATTGACGCTGTGTGATCTGAAATAATTAGGTGGTATACACAACACAAAGTGGACATTGTTTGCTCAGAAAGGCCCAAATGGAACAAATATATTTTCCAAGTCAGTTCAAGCAGAGTCAGGAATAAGCTTATTTAGAAAACACTCTGGCTGGTCACCATGACCACTCAGCTGATCGAGATGGGTTTGGCAAGACCCAGCCACATGTTATGGAAACAGGGGACTGAGAGAACCATGGTGAGGCCTTCAGAGATTTTGTTGGTCTTGGCTAAATTTACTCCTTCACCTCAACTATTTTTGATGGGAACAAGAATCAAGACTAACTCAAAGGCATGGTCTGCTAGGGAAAATGGCTGGAACACTGTGGAAATATTTTCCAGGGTCAAAATGTGATTGGGGCCATGTTAGCTCCACTAGTGAGCCCCAAGGAGTCTCACTGAGTCCTGCCTGGCTGGTGTGTTTGCTCTCTCATCTCACAACAGCAGAAATTATGAGTCCCACGTTGCCAGGAAACACATATGCTTTGTTTCACATGCTCAGGGTTCAAAGTATATTGGATTCCTTTCACCTCTGAATCCTCAAAATGTGGTCTGTCATAAAATGTGGGCATCATGTTGTGTGTGTTTGTGTGTGTGTGTGTGTGTGTGTGTGTGTGTGTGTGTGTGTGTGTGTAGGGAGGGGGAGGCTTGTACAGACTCTCAGGTTCACTTTAAAGAATACCAGTAGTTTTACATCCATGTTGAGATCTTAAAAACATACTGGCCTAAAAAAAATGTTAGTTTTTGAAATTACAATATATTTAAAACATTTTCTCCTTCCCTTCCCTCCCTCCAAGCCCTCCCATATACCCCCTCCTTTAGCTTTAGAATTCATGGCCTTTTTTTTCTATCAATGTTTGCTACATACACACACACAAACACAAGTAAATATGCACACACATATACATTCTTAAATACAACATGCTTAGTTTGTATAGTATTACTTTTATTATATTTTTAGTGTTGACCACTTAGTATTGGAAAACCGACTGGTGTGCCCTTCACTGGAGAAGACTATTTCTCAGTATTCCTTGGTTGCCTGGAGTTGTACAGAGTTGAAGCCTTGCGAGCTACCTCCAGTCCACTGTAGCAGCATGCTTAGGAAGTCATGTTGGAGAGAATTTATAGGTGTAGATTCTGACAGTACTAGGAGGCACATTCTCACAGCATACTCTCAACACCTGACTCTTAACAATCTCTCCACCCCTCCTTCTGCAAAGTCCCCCAAAGCCTTACTTTCAGGAATTGTTTTGTACATGTACTCCTTGGAATTGTTTTCCCACAATTCGGGATTTTACTTAGCTGTGGTTTTTCTGTAGTGGTTTCGGTTCACTCCAAAAAAGAAGTTCCTTGGATGAGGGTGAGGACTACTCTTATATATGTGAGTATATGAACAAATATTTATAATGTAGTTAGGAATTATGTTGTTTTAGTACAGTTGTGGTTGTAATTTATCTTCTCAGACCCACAAGTGAACTAACCTTGGGTAATTGGCTAGGTTTCTACTACCAGGCAAGCTTTCTATATTGTTGAGCAGGTAAGTTCAATTAGAGAGCTTTTGGTTACTATCAAGGTACGTGTGCTACTTTTATACTCTTAGTGATTATAGGCTGGCCTTCTCTCTCTCGGTTCATAGGCATCCCAACTGGGCATATTAGATTTTATACTTGGCTGCACATCAGAATCATTTGTGAGACTTTGAAACAAATAAGAGCAAGCTGGGAGAGATGGTGCATACCTGCTATCCCAGCACTCACTCAGGAAGTCAAAGTAGGAAAATCAAGAGATCACATACATGTAAATGGATCTCTTAATAGTTCTAAGTAATAAAAACCTGGAGTCAGATATAGAGGAAAATGTTGAGCAATCAGAGAGAAGGAGCAAGCCACCGCCTTACCTTATCTCCTTAGTGCCTCAGCAGACAAGAGAGCAATTTCAGTTTCTCCCAGCTTATATCCTGTTTCTGCGCAGCTACTTTACTTCCTGTCTGTCTGTACAGACTTCCAGATCTCTATGTTTAGTTTGTGGCAAGCTCCATTCTCTGACCTTCAGACAGCCCTTATTGTACAAGCAAGATATCATCACAATCACATCCAAAGGGGATTAACAGCAGTCTTGTCTAAAAAAAATAAAACAATAACCTCAACATCCCAAATCTACATATGCTTGTCTCAAGGGGGAAAATGAGGTTGATAGGTTGTCCCTAAGTATCAGGCATCTGAAGGGTGTCATGGCAACTGGTATATACTGCCATTTTCAGGGAGCAAGAGTCCTACCAGTACTTCCCTATCACACATCTTATTTCAATTATTTTTGGTTTTTAGAGACAGTGTTTCTATGTATAAGCCATGACTGTCCTGGAACTCACTCTCTAGACCAGGCTGGCCAATACACAGAGAGATCTGCCTGCCTCTCTGTGCTGGGATCATTTTATTAACCTTTATGTATATCATTGAACTTTTCCCTTCTGAAGCCCTCCTCCATTTTCCAATCTCCCAATATCATCACTGCCACCATTTACTGTCAACTTCTGATTTTTCTACTTTTAAAATTTCCTCTGCAAAATAAATTCAGATCAAGTAAGTGGGGAGGGAGGGGAATGGAAGGAGGGAGAGAGTGGGAGAGGGAGAGGAGAGAGAGAGAGAGAGAGAGAGAGAGAGAGAGAGAGAGAGAGAGATTGCATATCCTCCCTCTCCTGGGAGTGCTAGGATTATCAGTGTGCACCATCACTCTGAATTACATTGAAGATAGTTTTGTTATACATGCCAGACAGATTTCTTCTCATGCATTCAAGGAGCCCAAAACTTTCCCCTGCTTGCTGAGATGCCACATTGCCTGGAAATAGCTCAAGAACTACCTAGGAGCAGTTTTTTTAAACCTATTTCCTGCAGTATTACAAGGAATGATACTCTTCCACAGTTTCTCTTCTGATTTTTGTTTCCATTTCTTAATATATAACCTACACAGTTTCTTATTTTTTATTGATGGCTATTGTTTTGTTTTCATTTATGTAGTACTTTTCCTTGTGGCATGTCACAACCTCTGAAAAGTCACATTAAGTTGAATGACTTAACAAAGCAAGTGTTTACATAATTACCACACAGGCAACAAAATGCAAAGCCTTCAGGGTTCAAAGATACACCCTATCCACTTCAACTTTACACAGTCCCCCCTCCCCAGAGATTATATAATCTAAATTTTTAAAACACAGATTTTAGAATTTTATTACCTTTTTTTCAGGATTTTTATTCTGCTGTGGTTTGAATGTAAACTGCCACCATAGACTTGTATGATGGGCACTTTGCTCCTCAGTAGTCTGTTCTGGAACATTGTTGAACCCCTAGGAGGTGGAGTCTTGCTGGAGGAAGAGGACCACTAGGGTCAGGCTTTGAAGTTTTATGCTCTGGCCTCACTTGCTTCCTGACTACAGAGGCAATGGAAAGGATTCACACTCCTGCTACCAGGCCGTTCCTACCAAGACATACTATATATCCAAATAAGCCCTCTTTCCCTTAAGTGTTTTTCTGTTGTTGGTTTCATTTTGCTCTGTCAGGTATTAGGTCACAGGAACAAGGCAAGACACTACTATACCTTCCCACATACAAGTGATTTATGTGGATCTGAATTTTATAACATCTTTACTTTCTCTACTGGTCATACATGCTGTATGTAGCTATAACCTGTACATTTTCACTGCTCTGGACATAGAATTTGGGGATTTTATAAAACTAGACTTATTTAGAACCAGCCATTAGGCTTTGATTTCCATGATAGCACACCAATGCTGTGCTTAATAAGGTGGGATACCGAGCAAAGAGGGTGTGCATGCTACATTTACTGGGTCCAATGTGTTGCTCCACTCACCGAATCTTTTGTGAGTTTAATCTGTCAGTCACAGAGAAAACTTACATCCTCTGTGATGATTGTGGGCTTCCGTCAGTGTGTCAACTTTTGCTGTAAAGGCCACTCAAATCAAAGTGTAGTTTTCCTACAGATGGAAACTTCCACCAAGTGGTATGGTAGGCTCTAGCAGTGCCAGGCTCTCCTTTTATAACCCTGCAGTGCAGTCTTGAACATGCACAATCCTGTCATCTCCAAGCCATACCATCTATGAACGCTGGCCATTTTGTTTTCTAGCCTTCTGTTCTGGTTTAGACCTCCAGCACAATGCTGATATGACTTAGGGGCAACAGGAGAACTCACTGTGCTCTGGAGATTAAAGTGGAAGCATGTGACACATCACTACTAATCATGATGTTGAAGCTTATCAAATTAAGACAAAATATGTCACCCTTTGGCCCTAAACTACTGAGTAGCTTCCCCGTTTAGGGGAATGGACAAAAGCACTTGCAGTGACCTCTGAGAGGCTATGTGACCTGGCACTTCTTGCTTCCCTGGCCAACTTTCCCACTATTTTCCCTGCTCACAGTTCCAGGCACAGCATGCCACCTGCTGTTCCATCGATACTTCGTGTCTACACTGCTGTGTCCTCTCTGCAGACATCCCATGGTGAGCTCCCTTACTGTGTTCAGGTCCTTGCTTAGAGCTCATTCTCATGTGTCCCTAGTGGTAGCCCTATATCTCTTATACTTCCTCTAGTTACTCAGGCCAATTCTCACTGGGGGAGGGGGAAGGGAAGATACCAAAGCTAGCATGGTCTCAAGCAATGCCCTGCCCACATGCCTAACTGACAGGGCACCTTGTCAGTCTTCCTCTGGACCTGTGTGGCCTGGACACATATCTCCTTCCAGATGTGCTTCATGAGCATACCTCTAAGGATGCTTGAGGTTTCCCTGTAGCCTTACAGGCTTCTACTGTTTTGTCATTGCTGCTTCTCCCTTCTCCCAGATTTCATGGTGACAGGGCATCCTGTGTTCTCATCTATACTCACTTCTTTGGTGAGACTGCCTCTGCCATGGCTTAAAACTCCCTCCATGGATGCTCCTATTGCTTTGTTTCTAATACAGACCAAGCTATTGAGTTTGGGACTTGAATGTTTACTACTTTTTTGATACCTCATTTGGCATCTCAGGATTATATAGAACAAAATTCCCACCTTTCTCTTCTTTTTACCTACACCCCCAAGTCCCTGCTTCTAATCCAGCTGATACCGAGCCTTACCTAGCAGTGGCCCAGCTGCAAACACTTGGAGTTAACCCTAGTTCTCTTCTGTGAGACACAGCAGATAGTCTGTTTTACCTTGAAAACATACACAGAAACAAGACTAGCAACTTGGAGAGACTCTGAGCAGTATCCATTACTGCTGAATATACACACGGCACCACACTTTGTTTATATAATTCTTTGTTCTACCCCAAACTGGAAAACTCCAAATGTGCATCAGTAGTAAAGCAGATGATTAAATGATAGGCTGTTCACATAAGACAATGTTATATAGCAATGAGAACAAGCAAATGATTTCTCTCTGTAAAACAGAAATGAATCCTCAGAAATCTCACTCCAGGGGTGGATGGAGCAGGACTTAGTGGAGTATATACAGTGAATGATCCCATTATAGTTACAAACTATGACAAAAACTGACAGCCCAGATGAACCACAATGCTATTAGTCAGGAGAGTGCTTTTGGAGAAAGTATGTGGGAAAGAGACAGGGGCTCTGTGGGCACAAATAATGGGTGTTTCTTCATCTGGGCTCTGGAGGAATCCTGAGGCAGGACCTCTGAACCCTATGCTGTGGTCTATGTACTCTGCAGTCTGCTGAGTCTCAGACATTCTTCCCACCTGAACACTTCTAGTGTAACCTGCTACTTCTTACTTGTATCACCTTGCTCTCAAAAGACATTTAATGTTATTGTCAAGTTTTCATTATTCGAAGGATATCCACCTTGCAAAAGCTTTCCATGTCCTTAAGTATAAAATCCTGACCTCGTGGCTCAGTAGTTAAGGGGACTTTTTACTCTTGCAGAGGACCTGGGTTCTGTTCCCAGCACCTACATGGCAGGTCACAGCCCATCTGTAACTTCAGATCCAGAGGATTCAACACCCTCTTTTGGTCCCCCCAAACCACCAGGTATACATGGGGTACACAAAAACATGCAGGCAAAACACTCATACATGAGGCCAGAGAAATGGCTCAGAGTTTAAGAGTACTGACTGCTCTTCCAGAGGCCCTGAGTTCAATTCTCAACAACCACATGGTGGCTCACAACAATCTACAATGAGATTTGGTGCCTATATTTAGCATGAAAGAATACATGCCAGAACACTTTATACATAATAAATAAAATCTTTAAAAAAAAAACACTCATGCATATAAAATAAATCCCAGCTCTTGGGAGACACAGGCAAATGGATATCTGTGAGTTTAGGTCCACCTGGTCAACAAAGCAGGT